>NC_141045.1:3905000-3947500 GCF_052040795.2 Danio rerio
TATAAACAGTTGAAACCAAAAGTTTATATACACTTTAAAAAGGCACATAACCATTTTTAAAAAGGTCAGATGTTAATGTGAATAAACCTTTTCTCTTTTAGGTAAGCTAGGATGATCACATGTGTTTCTGTTGTGCTTAATAGCAGAATAATGAGAGAGAGATTGTTTGAGAAATTGTCATAACTTTTCTTGAAAGTCAAGTTTACACACAATCAGACTATTCTGCATCTGGAAAGCTCAGATGATGATGTCGAGGTTTTGGAAGTTTCTGATTGGCTAATTGACAACATTTGAGTTAATGTGAGGCACAACAGTAGAATAGTATTGAAGGAAAAGCTCAAACACACTGCTTCCTTGTGTGACAACATGGGAAAATCAACAAAACAGAATCAACAACAAAAGCCAGATTACAATTTCTTAATGACACTGGGAAAAGACTAATATTGGAGACATGTCCTGTGCTCTGATGGAGCTAAGATTGAACTGTTTGGCCATAATGACCATTTGGAGGACAAAGGGGAAAGCTTACAAGCCTAGAAACACCATCCCAACTGTGAAGTATGAGGGCGGCAGCATCATGTTGTGGGGCTGTTTTGCTGCAGGAGGGACTGGTCCACTTCACAGCATAGACGACATCATGAAGAAACAACATTATGTAGAAATACTGAAGCAACGTCTCAAGACATCAGCCAGGAAATTAAAACTGGGCCACAAACGGGTCTTCTAAACACACCACTGCCAAATGTGTTGTAAGGACTAGTGATGGGAAGTTGGGATCATCTTACTGACTCGGATCTTTTGAGTCTCGTTCATCAAGATGAACAAATCTTTTTTCGAGTCATTTCGTTCATTTGGTTCAGTTTGCCAAAATATTATTAAAATGTTACGAATTGCTTCCAAACACATCTGCAACTAACCCAAAAGGTTGACTGCATGACAAATAAGTCATAATTAGAATATAACAAGGAAAAAATAATAATTCAATGTTTACCTGCTCTTTTGTCTATGAAGGTATTGTTGTCTCTTTGCTCAGCTCACCTCTTCATGTCTTCAAATGTCAGGGGTTCATCCACGTTACACTGACAGTCACATATAATCTTAATCAATGCACAGTCTGAGCCGATAGGAGCCATGATCATTCGTTGTTTACGTGACAGAATGACTCAAACCTGAGGACTCGAGAGATGAACGGTTCAATTCTTTTTCCGGCTCTAAACGCGTATGATTGGCCCGTGAGTAACGAGTGATTCAGACCCGAAAGAGGACTCGAGAGATGAACGGTTCAATTCTTCTTCCCGCTCTAAACGCATATGATTGGCCCATCACTAGTAAGGACAACAGAGTGAATGTTTTGGAGTGGCCATCACAAAGCCCTGATCTCAATCCTATGGAAAATTTGTGGGCAGAGTTGAAAAAGCTTCTGCGAGCACAACTCAATTACACCAATTCTGTCAGGAGGAATGGGCCAAAATTCCTGCAAACTATTGTGAGAAGCTTGTGGAAGGAGACCCAAAACACTTGACCAGTTATAGTTTAAAAGCAAAGCTAGAAAAAAAAACAAGGAAATGTGTGTGAACTTTTGACTGTCTAGAAGTTAATAAATAATTCTCAAAAACAAATTCTCTCATTATTCTGGCATTTAGCAAATGTAAATCATTTAGGTAATCCTAGCAGACCTAATATAGTAAACATTTAGTTTGATTTACCATCAGACATTTAAAATAATGGTTATGTTCCTTTTTTAGCGTATATATATATATATATATATATATATATATATATATATATATATATATATATATATATATATATATATATATATATATATATATATATATATGCTCACGTGTGTGTGTGTGTATATATCATTCAAATGAGCTGATCTCAATAAAAATGCCTAAAATGTTGAGTTCAAATGTCTTAAATATAGGCATGTATACAAGTCTAAGCTGTTTTTTCCACATAACTACAAGCTTTTGCCTCAATTTCATGAAAGCACCTAATCCAGCCAATCAGACGTTAGAGTTATTGAGCTGATTGGCTGTGTCCTGAGTTGCGCTGTGGTCACACTGGGCTTTTCCTCCCATAGACTTCCATTCATACGCACGCGAATGCGTCAGACCAGAAACGCAGGGTCATGCATTAAGTTTCGCAGGTTGCTCCGGTGCAAAGTTCAAGTTGGTGAATTGACCTGCGAAATCACATCACTTGACTGAGACCAACCGAGGATCAAAACATGACCTCTCTGGACAGACATTTAAAACATGGAGCAATCGCTCGCTTTTTAAAATGTCTAATCATCTTGTTTAATCCCGCCCCTTTTCACAGCGCCGCACGGCAGAACATCGCATGCTCAGACTCTAATGTGACTGCAGCTTTAACATGGGGCTTGTGTTGATGGGATTGGCTGTGCTTGCAATGACTCCTCAGTTTGGCTCTTTCTCACTGATTCTCTCTCTCTCTCAGGTGTGTGATTTTCTGGAGACGCATTACCTGGATGAGCAGGTGAAGTCCATCAAGGAGCTGTCGGATTGGGTGGGCAGTCTTCGGCGCATGGGAGCCCCTCAAAACAACATGGCTGAATATCTGTTCGACAGACACACTCTGGGCAAAGAAAGCTCTTAGACCATCAGTCAGCCATATGCAGGGAAATCTGCTGTAGTTTATAGAGTTACTGAACCCTTCACAAGCCATAGCTGATGTCCAAACAACATACAGCTGAAGTCAGAATGATTCACCCTCCTGTGAATTTTTTGATGTTGAACAGATTCAGGAATTTTTCACAGTATTTCCTATAATATTTTTTCTTCTGGAGAAAGTCTTGTTTGTTTTATTTTGGCTAAAATAAAAGCATTTTTTTTTTTTTTAATATTATTATCCCCTTTAAGCTATATTTGTTATGAACTGTCTGCAGAACAAACCACTGTTATACAATAACTATTTAATTAACTAATTACCCTAACTTTACCTTAATTAACCTAGTTAAGCCTTTAAATGTCACTTTTAGCTGAATATACTAGTGTCTTGAAGAATATCTAGTCTAATATTATTTACTGTCATCATGGCAAGGATAAAATAAATCAGTTATTAGAAATGAGATATTAAAACTATTATGATTAGAAATGTGTTGAGAAAAATCTTATGTCCATTAAACTGTAATTGGGGAAAAAATAAACAGGGGGGCGAATAATTCTGACCTCAACTGTTTATGCCACATGTATTACTGTAATACTATGCAATATTATATATATGTAATCAATCAAATGAGGTGGTGTCTAAAATAAATCTGCCTAAAATGGTGATTTATGTTTTGTGTGTTTCTTTTAGATGTATAGACGTATATTTTTCAAATCATTATAAGACATTATATAGTTATGTAATATGATACAAGCAATGTTGTTTTCTTGAAGCAGTTCGAATGGTTTTATTTATTATTCATCCAAGATAGTAGAAACCAACACAAAAAAACATTCGTTCATTCACTTTCCTTCGGATTAAGCTGCGGCCACACTAAAGTTTGTGTGTGCGAAATTCTGTCGTACGGCGCTGCGAAAAGGGGCGGGATTAAACAAGATGATTAGACATTAAAAAAAGCGAGTGTAACGGCCATGGTCTTTAGCCTCCTTGGAAGAGCACCTGACTCCCATGCGGAAGGTTGCCGGTTCGATACCAGCTTGGAGCGGGTTGGATGGTAGTAGGACCGACGGGGTTACATTGGTGCCGTGGCTCAGATGGGAGTGAGGTTTAGGGGGGTGAGTGTAACGGAGGCCAGCTAGTAAGTGCTGTGTAAGTAAACCTCACTCCTCTGAGCTCTAAACGTGCTCTAACGACAGACGCTAGAGTGGAAGTCTATGGGGAGAAAAGCCCAGTGTGACCGCAGCTTTAGTCTCTATTTCAGGGGTCGCCACAGCGAAATGAACCCCCAACTTTTCCAGCATATGTTTTCAGCAGCGGATCCCCTTCCAGTGTGTGTGTGTGAAACACTCACACACACACACACTCATACACTACGACCAATTTAATCAATTGACCTATAGCACGTGTTTGAACTGTGGGGGAAACTGAAGCACCTGGAGGAAACCTACACAGAAACGCCAACTGGCCCGGCAAGGACTTAAACCAGCAACCTTGCTGTGAGGTGACAGTGATAGCTACTGTGCCGCCCAACACAAAAACAACCTCAGGAAAATATTGCTTAATATTTTCCCTATCAAATAGGATCCTGTGGAAAGATACATCGTTTTTTTTTTTTGTCTTAGCACATTTTATTTAAACTATTATTAATACATATACATATAATGTATCAAAGGTATTATACTGCAGGAAGTAACTGATGAGAACTGACTGAAATGGTTCAAAAATAATACAGGAAATCTGAGAATATTCATGCATAATTAATGAGGCTTGAAAGGTAGTTGCATAATTTATGAAGCTTTTTTTTGACCGAGTGAATGTGCGTTAATAAAAAAGGGCCAAAGACGAAATTATGAAAACATTGGAACACAATGATAAAAACTAATAATAATGTAAATAAAATTATTATAATAGCATATTAATCATACTAAAATAGTCATTTTGAAAAATAAATGATAATTCATTGTGAGCCAGCAATAAAAAAAGTCAAATCAAGCCAGAAACGGACAAACCCAGCAGGCACAGGATGCCAACATGACGCCTGATTGACGTCGTAAGTCGTGGGGACATTGCATTTTGGGTGAAAATGAAAATCGGGTGATGTCAGAACCCAATGGTAGGGTGATGTCAATGTCTAACGTCGGATAGACGTTGCGTTTTGGTTACTTTCCAAAGCAACCTATAAACACAAAATATCATCAGAAGTTGGATTTTGTTTGCCATACCTGACGAGTAATTTCAGTATTTGATATCAGTGTGACGTTGGTATAAGATGTTGGCTTCACGTTGGATTTTGGTCACTCTCCAACACAACCTAATATCAACTGAATATCAACATCATTTGACGTCATTATTGTGCATCAAAATAACGTTGTCCTTAGATGCTGGCTAGACATTGAATTTTGGTCACCTGACATCAAGACTTAAATCTAACCTAAAATGAACGTCTTATGATGTTGTGTGTCTGGGAAGCTTTGATTTTGACATCATTTTGAGAATTAAAGAATCAGTCAGTCAGTGCAAAAGCCACTGATGGGATTGGCTGTGCTTGCAGTGGTTGTTCTTCTGATTGGCCAGGGGTTGTTCTGTGATTGGCCAAGGGCTTTTACAGTTGCACAGGTTGTTCAAGTGTACTAATCTATTTATTAGTCTCTGCCTACATAAACCAATTTAACAGAAGATATGTGAAAAATGGCAGAGTTTGCATTATGCTATGATCATGTTATGATTTATTGTGCACTTGCTCCTTCATAATGTGATTTTGGGGTGATAAAACTGACATATGTTGCATTTTTGAAACAAATTTCTTAAAACGTCTTAAATTTAGTTAAAAAAAAATACATTTCAGACTTTCCCTCCACCTAACTTAGAGCTGTTCCTTTGTTTTCACTGCTGCGCCCAACAGATCCCGTCAGCCAATGAGATTCCATAATTGTAAGGAGAGTTCTGCTGATTGACTGAGTGCTGAGTTGCCATAGGGATTGTGCTGATGGGATTGGCTGTGCTTGCAGTGGTTCTTCTTCTGATTGGCCAGGGGTTGTTCTGTTATTGACCAGGGGCTTTTGTAATTGCACAGGTTGTTCAAGTGTATTTACTAGTCTATTTAGTTAGTTTCTACCTAAATAAACCAATTTAATAAAAAATATGTGGAAACTGTCAGAGTTAGCATTTTGTTATGATCATGTTATGATTTATTGTCCATTTTCTCCTTCATAATGTGATTTTGGGGTGATTAAACTGACATTTGTTGCATTTTTAAAACAGAAACGTCTTAAATCTTGTCAAAAAAACAACATCCTCACCAACTAGATCAGATTTCTTCTCTACCTGACTTAGAGCTGTTCCCTTGTTTTTACAGCTGCGCCCAACAGATCCCCGTCAGCCAATGAGATTCCAGAATCGTTGGGAGAGTTCTGCTAATTGGCTGAGTGATGAGTCACAGTAGGGCTCGTGCTGATGGGATTGGCTGTCCTTGCAGTGGTACTCCTTCTGATTGGCCAGGCTTTGTTCTGTGATTGACCAAGGACTTTTATAATTGCTCAGGTTGTTCAAGTGTATTTACTAATCTATTTAATTAATCTCTACCTAAATAAACCAATTTAAAAAAAATGTGGAAACTGTCAAAGTTTGCATTATGTTATGATCATGTTATGATTTATCGTCCTCTTTCTCCTTCATAATGTGATTTTGGGGTGATAAAACTTACATGTGTTGCATTTTTGAAACAGAAACTACTTAAATCTTGTCAAAAAAACAACATCTTCACCAACTAGATCAGATTTCTTCTCCACCTGACTTAGAGGTGTTCCCTTGTTTTCACTGCTCAACTGCCCAACATATCCCTGTCAGCCAATGAGATCCCAGAATCATTGGGGGAGTTGTGCTGATTGGCTGAGTCGCCATAGGGCTCGTACTGACGAGATTGGCTGTTCTTGTAGTGGTGGGTCTACTTCTGATTGGCCAGTGGTTGTTCTGTGATTGGCTAGAGGATTTTACAGTTGCACAGGTTGTTCATCAACATCAGGTTGTTCAAGTGTATTTACTAGTCTATTTAGTTAGTCTCTACCTACATAAACCAATTTAATAAAAAAAATGTGTGAAAACTGTCAGAGTTTGGATCAGGTTATGATTCATTGTCCACTTTCTTCATCATAATGTGATTTTGGGGTGATAAAACTGACATTGGTTGCATTTTTGAAACAAAATTTCCTTAAAATCTAGCCAAAAGAAAAACAACTTTCAGATTTTCTCTCCACCTGACTTAGAGCTGTTCCCTTGTTTTTACAGCTGCGCCCAACAGATCCCCGTCAGCCAATGAGATTCCAGAATCATTGGGAGAGTTCTGCTGATTGGCTGAGTGCTGAGTCGCCGTAGGGCTCGTGCTGACAGGATTGGCTGTGCTTGCATTGCTGCTTCTGCTGATTGGCCAGGGGTTGTTTGCTGTGCCGTTGCACAGATTATTATTACTATTTGTCACGTTCACATTCACTGAACTAGCGGTGTTGATTTGCGTTTGCGGCCAAGATGGCGGTGTGAATGTAAACACCCTCTCTGGTGTAGATGGAGATGGAGATTTATCGACAGATAGTCGCAGAGGGAGAGGACGGCGCGATGGTAAGCCTTGGATAAGTCGTGCTTTGGTTAACGAGCATAATTCAGGCACAGGATCTGGAAAGGAGAACGCCGGATGTTCGTTGTCTTCCCCCACCCAAGGGAAGGCGGATGAAGGAGGTGCGGGTGTGTCAGGCGGAGCCAGGATTTGTGATCCCACCATAGGTTGTGTTAAGGAGCTGGAGCTGTCACCATGCGCTCTCCGTGGTCTTGGTCGTGGAACGGGTGGAGGGATGCAGTGGATGGGCGTTTGGGGGCAGCTGTAAAAACCGGGTCGTTCATACAGAGGCATTGCTGAAAAGGCGTCCTCGCTCACATCCGTGTTGCGACTGTGGCTGGGCATCTGTGAGCTCTCAGAATGGAGGTAAAGTGGGAAACGAGAGAACGGAGCACGGGGTCGGCGTCGCAGGAGGGAGACTCTTGATGTAGGGGTCGAGCGGGGGAAATTGGGCGACTGAACGCCCAGAAGTCGACTCAAGCTGCCCAGGAATGGAGTGGAGTGATTGGCCTCCTCGTGCTCTTTAATCTGCTCCAGATTGTGCTGGAATTCCATTTCCTCTTTAGGAACGCTGAAAGACAGAAAAAATGGTGATCTTGAAAATTAGTTTTGACCTAACTTGACAAAATAGGCTTCGAAGTCTTGGAAATATAGCTTTCTTATGCATCACAAGGGGTCATTCACATTTTCCGTTGTTAATGCTCTACTTTGAAGACCTGCCAATGACCATATAGCAGGCACGTGCACACATAGGACTCAACCTGTGCAGTGCACATGCCCTTTTTAGTCTTGGATAGAAGTGCCCTTCCAAAATGATCCAAAGTGCCCCAGCGAAACCTCCCCCCCTACCGCCTTTTAGTAGGCACGCGACAACACTGCTCTTGAGTATGCACGCTACCCACCCCCCACTTACAGTACGCGCGCGACAACACCACTGATCAGAACGCGCGTGACAACACCACTCTTCAGTACGTGCGCGACAACAACAACACCCCCCCAGTCTTCAAAAAATTTATCCTGCACATGCCCTTTGTACAGTCTCTGCCATATAGTGTTTAATTATGTTCTGATACAGAAAAAGCATGACGTTTAATAGGGTGTGCTAACTTTTGCACATGACTGTCTGTGTGTAAGGATGTCCATTCACCTGATGTCCAGCGCAGATCCCATGAATGAGGGTTTGCGGTGTTCTGCGCTGGCGGCGGTGTACGGCGGCTGAGGCTCAGCTTCATCCCAGTATTTATCTCTCTCAACCAGAGGAACCAGATCATACATCTCATCCACTGACAGCAGAGACACCTGCGAAAAAAACAGGGCTATTAATGTTTGTACTTACAAAAAGTGCAGTATTAAGGGGATAGTTCACTATCTAGAAAACCAGAAAGCTGGAAAACTTTTCAGCTTTTTTCAAATATCTTCTTTAGTCTTCAACAAAAGAAAAAACTTATAAGGGTTTGGAACCACTTGAGGGTGAGTAAGTAGTGAGTAAATCTTCATTTTTGGGTGAACTAGCCCTTTAAAGTTGAACTTAACAATAAACTTTTAAAGTTAATGCTTTCATGGTAAAGTTTATATACTAATTATTAACTATTTAAAACCCCTAAACTAACACCATATATACATGATAGCCATATAGCTAACAAATCTCATGTACCAAACTTGAACTTGATATCACAAAAATGAAGGATTTTCACCTCACTAAACTTATAGGGCTCTATTTTGACGGTCCATGCGCAGAGCGCAAAACGCAGGGCGCAAACGCTTTCAGGGCGTGTCAGGACGCGTTTTTGCTAATTTCAGGACGGGAAAATCCGCTTTACGCCGCGGCGCATGGTCTAAAAGGGTTGAGTTTATTTTCTTAATGAGTTATAGGTGTGTTTTGAGAATAAACCAACCAGAGTCTCATCTCCCATTCCCTTTAAGAGCCAGCTGCGTCGCGCCAAGAGTGCATTCGCTATTTACAGGACGCAAAGTAAGTCTAAGTGGAAAAAATGAGCATTTCACAAGCAAACAGTTCACAGTTTTTTAACAGAAAACTGTTAAACAGAGCATCTACTGCGTGAGAATGAGAGAGAATGGATCACTTTCACATTCGCTCTTGGATAGGGAAACCTTTACACACAGACATCCATTAGTCTATAAATAAATAATTTTGTTTGTTAAGTGCAAATATTCGCTTCAAAACTATTTCTAAATTCACTTCTAATTTCCAGCAAATGAATAAATGAACAATAATAACGAAGTGTGCTCAAAAACCTGAGTTATATCCTAAAACACATGCTGTGCCCCATATGGTCTAAAACCTGACAGGTGGGCAAATCTAAGCTTGTTTTTAATAAAACAAATATAAATATGGATATAATAAATAATACTGCTAATAATAATAACATTATACAAAAGCAAATTGTTATGAATGAACTGAAAAAGCCTCCCGAGATGATGAAGACATAAAAGCAGTGATTTTTCATATTTATGTAGGCTAGAAAATAATGTTTTGTAATATTTTAATCCTTTATATTTATATCCTATATTTATTCTTATTATATCCTATATATATCCTTAATATAAATTTGTTCATATGTAAAGATATTTGCCTATTGCTCTCTTGTGCGTATTAAGCAGTGTGTAAGCGAGGTGCAACTCTGCACCGGAGTTTAGACCGGGTTAGTTTTGGTCTAATGAAAAATCTATTATAGTTTCTTAAAATAGCAACGCGCCAGCGGTCCGCCTCAGAACGCCTTTTTAGATCAGAACGCCTATGAGCGCACATATGAGGGCTAATGCATTTGCTATTTAAACAGCGTAGCGCAACGCCTCAAAACGACTCTTGCGCTAAGCTGAATCTACCAGAAGACTATTGTGCCGCACCTTGCGCCACACTGCGCCGGGTGTATGATAGGGCCCTTAAAGTTAATGCTTTCATGGTAAAGTTTATATAAGGATTTTCACCTCACTAAACTTATAATCTCCATTTGACACCATAACTATGCATTTTTCTGTCACAAATATCCCTTCTTTCACAAAAGACAACAAATTAGCAACTTATTTTCTACTTATTATCTAAATCATAAGCGTTTTTTTCTAAATTTAGAGCATTTAAATGTACATTAAAAGCAGTGGTGTAAAGTAACTAATTAAATACACTCAAATCACTGTAATTAAGTAGTTTTACTCAGGAATTGAAATTTAGTAAGTAGTTTTAAAAACGTGTACTTTTACTTTCCCTTGAGCACATTTTTAGTGCTGTATCTGTACTTTTACTACACTAATTTTCTTCAACCTGCAGTCACTACTTTATTATTTCTTGTCTATGAGGATTAGAAAAATCAGTCCTGTGATTCCTGTCCAATCAAATCTCACATAGAAGGTATATCGCCTCATAATGAACTACCTCAAAATAGGGTTGATCAAAAAAATATATTACTGCTATTCAAATATATAATATATGAATTGATTTTTACTTTAACCTTATTATAAATAAATAATTATATTGTTCAATTATAATGATTAAAATAATTTTTATTTTTGTCAAATACTTTTGTGGCTAAAAAGTATGGGTTCAGGCAGCGTTTTGGCACTGGTACCGTTTTAAAAGTATCGATTTAGCACCGGTATTGAAATAACCATAAACAATACCCAACCCTACCCCAAACATGTGCGCTTTATAATTGCAGTAAACTAGTTTGGAAGCATTAAAAGTGTACAAGATGTCCAAAATCTTTACATGCATTGACCCGGGCACTGTTAAGATGCATGTCACAGATAAGAAGATGACGGATGTTTACTGTATGATGATCGAAATGGCTTTAAACATCCAGCAGGCACAAGACGTCAACATGATGTCAGAATGAAGTTGTACCCCAGTGTCATGGGGATGTTGCATTTTGTTTTTTCTTGAAAACCATGGAAGCATGTGATGCCAAAATAATGTTGGATGTTTGCTCAACATTGGATTTTGGTCACTTTCCAACACAACCTAAAGTCAACCAAATATCAACGTCATTTGATGTTGTTATTGAACAAATAACGTTGTCCTTAGACGCTGGCTAGACAATCTAACCTAATGTTAATGTCTTATGATGTTGTTTGACATTAACATTAGGTTAGGTTTTGCTGTTTTTGTTTTCTCAAATTCACCAGAGGCCGCTGTGTACGCTTTTCCCAACCCACTCTCATTCTGAATACGGAGCCGGAGGTATGTATGGCTGCATTTCATTTTTTAAGCAAACGCTATGGGGCGGTATGACGCCTTTCCTTTTGGCGCTCACCGGCTGACCGCTTACCCCTGTGTGGAGGGCTTTCCCTTCACTACCAGTTTGTCCGGTTAGCTCGTCGTGTATGTTGGCGGACTTGAGACACAGAGAAGGAGTTGACCACGATGACCAAGTTCGAGTCCGGGGAAGAGCGGTTCCAGAAATCAGGTAAGACAAAAACAGAATCCAAAAAATAAAACGAGCGAGTGAATAACAGGGTGAGAATGTGGTAAAATCCGAAAATGTGGTAAAAAAAATCGAGGTCTTTGCTTTTTTCTGGACGGCGTTATTCTAAACCGTCGGTTGGGTTCAGGAGAAGTGAGGTGGCGTGCAGATCAATCGGTAAAATCGCTTGGGTTTAGGGAAGGAGGAGGTTGGGTCCGTCAATTGGCCGGTCGCCCAGTCAATCATTCAGCCGGTCAACAGCAGCCTCTGGTGGGTTTCGACAAGAACAGTGCGTACGAACAGTGAGTGCGAACGGAACTTACGAGAGACATTTGAGAGGCGAAAAAGCGCAAACAGCGGCCTGCTGGGCAATAACTCGATGCACTACAGAATGTTACGTTTACACACACATGCACAAATTACATGTAAACTCTTAACAGCGTAATACTCACTACTCTTGAGTACTTTTTTTTACTCATACGTTGAGTAATATTGACAACAGATACTTTTACTCTACTTACACTACATTTTTAGACAAGTAATGGTACTTTCACTTTCAATTTTTCAGTACTCTTTCCACCACTGCACCTGACACAATAACTATGCATTTTCTGTCACAATTCAATCCATTTTTTATCATATTATCACTTCTATCACAAAAGACAACGAAATAGCAACTTAATGTCAACTTATTATTGAAATCATAAATGTTTTTCTAAATTCAGAGCATTTAAATGTGCCTTTCTGGACAATTTAACAACATATGAGCTCCATTTCTATTAAATACTGACCATTTCGTACTTAAAAATGGTGCCTCTACCCCAGAACACCCCATATACTGTAGGAGCACACATTATTAAATCCTATAAATAAATGTTTTATTTTTAGAAACATTCTTATGTGAAATATAAGAACAGTGGGTGTCATAATATCTCCAGTGGCATCAGTGACCAAATATACTTAGTGCGATGTCAACATAAAATCACTTCAGCCCATCATGCATAACCAAACAAATGCTAAGTGCTCCTACAAGCCTAAAAATCTAACAGAGAGATTGTCCAACCAGACACACAAATCCACACAACAACACAAAAGCTCCAAAGACATGTTATTAGTGTGGTATATGATGATGGTGTACCTGTAAATTACGGTCCACCAGCCAGTTAGTCTCAAAGTCGTCGTCATCCTCCCCAAACGGATTAATAAGCTGCTCTGCAACCTGAAAGAACAATTAAACAAAGCAACTATTTTCAAACTATTCTTTAAGATGATGTAGGTACATTACATCAGTGTTATTTAAATATGTATGTTCGTCCAAGTTTAGTATATGTCATGTCAGCCACAGTTGAACACTATCATTACGCGGAGGTTATTTAGCACTAAATAGTAGTTACAACCAGTTATTATAGACTGTGAAGCGTCAGCTAATGGGATGCTTTACTAATACGTTTACACACCTTAAGCCAGCCCACGTAGAAGAAGAACTGGAGTAAAGTGAAGACAGGCAGGTAGAAGTCGAGGTTGTGACCCGGGTAACCCTGGGCGGGGTCAAGAAACTGCCGACCAATCAGACAAGTCAAAAAGAAACTGTACACAGCCACGGTTACCACCTGTAAGAGAGAGCAGGATGCTAAGCTCATTTAATATTATATAAACAATATTAGTGTTCATACAGTAGATGGGTTTTCATCACTTTGTGTAATTATGAAGTATTGTATCGTATTGCATCTTATCATATCATATCATATCATATCGTATTGTATGAGTGATGGAAATGCCAAAATTCAAATAAAAATCCTAATTCGTGAAGAAGTTCGTGAAGAAAATGGTTTTGGAAAAAGCTTAAAGCAAATAATGAAAGATGAAAACACATTTGCTCAATTAACTTTGATGTAGACAAAATCCAACCCAGGCACATTCTGATTACGTACCCCTATATATATTTCTGGAGAGCGCCAAATATGCCCCAGGAGCTACTTTTTTTGCAGTTTGTGTTTTCGCAAATTCAGCAGAGGCCGCTGTGTACGCTTTTCCGTAGCTCCAGAAATGTATATAGGGCTACTTTTTTAGAATGAGCCTATGTTGCCAAAAATCATGTAACCAATCAATCAGCTGTCTCCATTATACTTGCAACCCGGGCTCATTGCAGATACAAACCCAGGTCTACATTTCTGGGGAGAGCGAAATACGTAACCGCAGATATGTCTGCTCGCAGCTTTTGTTTTTGCAAATCCACCAGATGATCTCAAATTCCTCTTTCATGTCCTCTTCTTGCATAAATCCACTAGATCCACTAATCCGCCCACCCCTTTCCCTAAACCCAACCAATAGTGTTTTCAAAGGCAATCTAGTAAAAGAAAAGCCGTCGCGGCCACGTGATTTCACCATAATTTGAGCCTGTATTTTTTTTCCTTGCGGACTTGAACCCTGCCAGCGCGGTCAGCTCTGCTCCGCATCCCAAGTCTATTGGCGTACGCGGCGAGCTACTGGGCAAACAGGTTACACCAACAAAGCCATCCACATGGAGGTAATCAGTCAGCGGTAGTGTGAAAAGGAACAGAATCCGTCGACGTCGTCATACCGCCCTGTAGCATTCATTTTACAGGTGAAATGCAGCCACACGCACCTCTGGGTACATCATTTGAGGTCTCCAGAATTGTAGACAGGGGTACGTATCCACAATGAGCTTGTGCTGTAGACTTGCCTTGTTTGTTTACTGTTGGTTGCCAGGTTACCAATACTACAGTCAGCTCCTCTAAAAACTTGATGGAAACACACCACTTGATGGAAATACTTCACATTTGGGATTTTTTTCTTTTGTCTTTTTTTGTGAACTTTTTTTTTAATAGACTTGCTTTACGTTATTATCGGATCCCGGCTAATAAAATACACATGGATACACAAAAATAAACATTTATTCAGCTGTTCCAAACTTGCTTGAGTTTCAGGCTCCACACCTATTGTGAAATTAAGTATTTGCATGAGTAAATTATATACAAAGTCAACACAAATATTAAACCAAAATGCGTGAATAAAGAGAAATTATAACTACACAGTGCAAAGATGCAAAATGCATGATGCGTTTCCCACAAATTAATGGATTTTACCTCAATCTCATCTACCACACAATGTCAAATAATTGAACACAAGCGAAAAACGCATGAAAAACATCCTGTGAGTAAACTAGAACAAGACATTTGGTGTAATCCCAGCATTAGAGGGGCTGACTGTAGTATTGGTAACTTAGCAACCAACACAAGGCAAGCATATAGAAGACAGCTGATTGGTCACAAGAGTGTAACGTTTGCTACATCAGAGTGTATTCGGCAAATGCATTTTCATCTCCAGTTATTCATATTAACTTTTTTCAAAAAGTCCAAAACTACCTCAAGCGAACTTTAAAAACCTTTTTTGTGAACAAAATGTTTCCCAATCAGAAACCATGTTTAGCTCTTCCAGTAAACTAGAGATCAGTTCTAGCTCTTCCAGCCAATCAGAGACAACTTTGAGCTCTTCTAGCCAATCAGATATAATTTTTTGCTCTTCCAGCCATAAGAAACCATGTTTAGCACTTCCAGCCAATCAGAGACCACTTCTAGCTCTTCCAGCCAATCAGAGACCATTTTAGCTCTTCCAATCAGAGATAATTTCTAGCTTTTTCATTCAATCAAAGGCCTTTTTAGCTCTTCCAGCCAATTAGAGATCACTTCTAGCTCTTCCAGCCAATCAGAGACAACTTTGAGCTCTTCTAGTCAATCAGATATAATTTTTTGCTCTTCCAGCCAATCAGAAACAATGTTTAGCTCTTTCAGCCAATCAGAGACCACTTCTAGCTCTTTCAGTCAATCAGAGATCATTTCTAGCTTCTCCAGCCAATCAGAGATCACAGAGATTTGTATTTGTATTCCAATTTGTATTCCACAGAGATTAATCAGGCAACAGATGAATATGTTAAAATAAATCACTTACCAAGTACTGATTGTCGCAGAAGACACTACAAAAATCACACAAAATTGGTTTATTCGGTTTAGTTTCATTTCATATCATCAAGATGGGGAAATCTGAACTGTTATGGTAGTTTTTTTATTTTCTCTATACTAGTAGAAGAAGAAACTACATGAGTTTTATCAAACCTGTGTATAAACGAGAGGTAAGCTGATCCAATCATATCCGTACAGCCTCATACATTGAGACCGAAGCGTGTTCAGTTCCTACCAGGAGAAAAAATATATATTTATAATTTTTTAATTATATCAGTTAATTGAGATTGTATTATAATAATATTCAAATTAAACAAAAATGTTATAAAAGTATAAATAATAATAAAAATTGAATTTGAGGTATGTAAAAAAAAGGTTGTGTTCCATTTGGGATGACACTAAATTCATGTACCTTGCTGTTGAGTGTGTAATTACATAGTGTATAAGTGTATAGTGTGCCATTCGGGAGCCGTCGTCAATGTGCTATTCGTGTGCCAGTCAATGAGAATCCCCATAGTGAGTGGAATAGTCATAATCTGTAGACGTACGTTGAGGATGGCTGTCATTGCGACGTCGTTATTGATTCGTCCTTCAGATCGAGCTCTCATGGCCAGACTGACAAACCACATGCAGGGAACCCAGAACTTATTATGAGGTGAAGGAAGCTCCTGCAGCTGCCTCAGCTCCTCCGCCGTCATCAGACCTGCGGGAGAGTCCAAAACACTTCACACTGTTTAAGAGCACACAAGCTAATAAATATCCAACCAAGGCTCATTTTGATCACGCACTTCTATATACATTTCTGGAGAGCGCCAAATACGTCCCATGAGCTGCGTTTATTTGCAGTTTTTATTTTTGGTAATCCACCAGAGGCCAACATGTACGAAATGTCAAATGTCTCTCACGAGTGCCATTCACGCCTGCTGTTCTTACTTAAATCCACCAGAGGCCGCTGTCGACTGACTGACTGACTGACCAAGTGACTGACCCCTCCTTCCCTAAACCCAACCGATAGTGTTTTCAAAAGCACCGATTGACCCACTTAACTAAGCCCAACTAACACTTTTAGAAAGCAATCCAGAAAAAGAAAAGCCCTCGCCTGATTTTTACCACAGTTTAGCACATTCTCACCCTGTTATTTACTTATTCGTCAAAGCCACCGGACAAACTGGTAACAGCAAGAAAGCAGCCCATACAGAGGTAAGCGGTCAGCTGGTAAGTGCAAAAAGGAACAGCTTCATTCCCCCCACAGCGTTCGTTTTAAAGATGAAATGCAATCAAACGTGCCTCTGGCTACATAATTTCCGATCTCCAGAAATGTATATAGGGCTACGTTCTCAGAATGAGCATGGATGTTGGAGTTTTAAGGATGTTGGAACTATCCTTAAACCTAACAGACTGAAACTAACTTCTAGTGTTTCTTATTTTAATTTCAGAGTTTAATTTATTTGACAGTCTGTCACGTTTTTGGGTCCCCATGTAAGGCATTTTCTTAATTTGTGTGCAATGTGATAATTTGCAACATGTATGCTCAGTGCTTAATTTGTGAATTGCAAGGTTCCAGAACAGATCGGGGGATTGGATCCGGCATGTTACTCGAGGAAGTAGAGGTGTCGCGCATGAAAGTGGCAAGGGGGGTGCTAGCAGGACGTTGGATGGCGGAGGGTTGTTGCAAACGTAAGTTAAGAGCCAGGGGGTTGGAGGGGGGGGTTGGTTGTCGCAGACGAATGTGAAGAGGGTTGGGGTGCTAGTGGGGCGTTGGATGGGGAAGGGTTGTCGCGAACGTAAGTTAAGAGCCGTGGGGGTTGGTTGTCGCAGACGAATGTGAAGAGGGTTAGGGATTTGCCAAAGAAATTGAAAGTTAACAGCGGACGAGGGAGGAGGGCAGTTGAGGAGGAGGATTGGTAAAATGAGGTGCCTAATCAGATTTCAGAGGTGCCGGATCTGGATCCTGCGTCTTCCAGCACAAATTAAGCCCTGTGTACGCTATGTTAAATCGATGAAGATCTTTTCTTAATTTGCTGGTGTCTTTTGGGATTGCATGTGTTTTCTTAAAGCGCAGCCTGCTAAGTTCTCTCTCTTTAAAAAAAAAATAAAAATTTAAACATAATTTAAAAAACAAATATTTTAGCACGTTGTTCGTACTGTTTTTGTTGTAATTACACCATTTTAACCAGTAGGTGAATCATTTCAGTGAATCATTTCCAACATAGGCTCATTCTGAAAACGTAGCCCAATATACAGTACGCTTCTGGAGATCACGCATTACGCAGCCAGAAGTACTTACGGCTGCATTTCACTTTTAAAACGAACACTATGATGGCGTCCTTTTTCGCGTTTACCAGCTGACCGCTTACCTCCATATGAACAGCTTTCCCGCTGTTACCAGTTTGTCCTGTTGGCTTGCTGAGTACATCAGCGTACTTGAGATGTAGAGAGGAGTTGACCACGACGATGGGGTTGGAGTCCTGTGAAGAACGGTTCCAGAAAGCAGGTAAGATAAAAACCAAAAGCTAAAAAGGCAAATAACAGGGTGAGAATGTGGTAAAATCTGAAAACATGGTAAAAATAAGATGAGGGCTTTTCTTTTTCTGGTTTGCTTTTGAAAATTGTTAATTGGGTTTAGGGAAGTGGGTGGGGGCTGGTCAATCAATACAATTGGTTGGGTTTAGGAAAGAAGGAGGGAGGGTCAGTAGATCGGTCAGTCAGTTAAACAGTCAGTCAACAGCGACCTCTGGTGGATTTACACGAGAATACCATGCCCGAATGGCATTCACGAGAGAAATGTGAGATCTCAAAAAGCGTACACAGCAGCCTCTGGTGGATTCGCGAAAACAAAACCTGCAAAAAAAAAGTAGCTCCTGGGATGTATTTGGTGCTCTCCAGAAATCTGTATAGGGGCACAGATCAGAGTGAGCCTGGGTTGATCATTTCATTGATTCAATTAAAAAGATTGGTTTCTCCACTCACTAAAATGATCGCTTTGATTGTACTTTTCTGCCTCCAAACCAATTCACTTTTATTTAAATATGAATATAAACTGCGGAGAACAGTTTTTATGTTGTGATGTTGTTTGGACAAATAATGTCAGGATTTTCATGTTTGCATGAACTACTTTCAAAACTCTTGCTAAAGCTCTTGGAAATCTGGAATAATTCCTTCCTGTTTCCTCTTTGAGTGTAAATCCCAGACACCAGAGGGTACTGGAACAAAACATGGCTTTAATCTCTATTCTAGGACACATTTCTTGGCCTGAATTTAACACTTTCTGGGCAGTTCATTGACATTTTTCATTTAGCAGACAATTGTATCCAAAGCGAGGATGAAAGAAGCACTTCAAATCAACAGAGAGTAGCAGTATATCAATGCTATGACAGACTAGTCAACGTTTCTGTTTAAAAAAGAGGAGAGCGTGTGTCCAATAGGGGATTTGTCCAGCACACAAGGCAAAAAATATCTGTTAATGAACAGCTGTGAAAGTTGTAAAGTACGGTTGTGAATTGCATTATGGGATGTTGATCTCTGCTCCGTCGACTTTTGATGTTGAAAATTCAACTTTAACTGTGACTTTTATTGACATGTTAACAGTTTGAAATAATATATTGCATAATAAATAACATGCAAGTGTAACGGAGGCCAGCTAGTGATTGCTGTGCAGGTAAACCTCACTCCTCTGACCTCTAAATGTGCTCTAGCGACAGACACAAGAGGCCATGGTCTTTAGCCTCCTTGGTAGAACACCCAACTCCCATGCGGAGGGTCAGGCAGTTTATTACAAGGTTTTTGTAGCGTAAATACAACACCAACCCAGACAATATATGACTTTAAACTATTAAAAATGTTCATAAAAGTCACTTTTTGGAACTTTTCAAGGTTAAAAGTTTGTTAAAAGAAAGATCAAGATCCCATAATGCAATTCAAAAGCTAAAATAAGTGAAAAAACTGCTAATTTACTGATATTTTTATATTGCACTCACCTGCGTAGAGCACACTCAGAATTGCAAGTTTTCCAGAAGTATGAAGTACATCAAATAAAGTACATATGAAAAATTGAGATCGAAGAGAAAAAGGTCAGTTATAATTGCACATATTTTTTTAATGTTTCAGTGTGCTGCTAGCTTATATTTTATTTCAAGAGTTCACACTTAGCTGATGATTAATTATAAAAGATAGTTTGGCATGCTGTCCCAGGAGAGAGCCCTGAGCTCATGAGATCCTCGAGCCCAGGGCTCCCTCCCGTTGCAAGGCAGGAGGGGAGTTTGAGCTCAGGTAGATCTCGAGAACTCCCCTGCTGTAGTAACCAATGAACAGTAAGTGATTGCTCTTGAAGATAACTACGTACTAGAAGCATGTCTATGGTGCCAATTTGGATTATTCAATTAACTTAATTGCATGTTTTTAGGCGGTGGGAGGAAACCGGGGAACCCGGGGGAAACCCACATGAGCATGGGGAGAAGTGCAAACTCCACACAGAAATGTCTGCTGGTTTGGTAAAGCCTGGAACCAGAGACATTCTTGCTGTGAGGCAACAGTGCTATGCACTGGGCCACCATGTCACCCATCTAAGAAGGAGGAGTAGGGGTGGAAGGGGGGACTCTTCAAAACGAAGATAGCAGTGGAATGAAACCCAGGGTATTTATAGTAGTTTAGGAGTCATCTGATTGGAGCATAGTGAATTGGATAATGCGGATCCAGCCTCTAGCAATCATAAGCACGTGATCCTCTTGAAATTTGTTTATACATAAACTTCACTTAATGTGTAGGCTTTTTTGTTTGGCAACTTATTAAAACTAAAACTTATTTTTCATTTGATGTTTCATTAGAAGGCTCATTCTTACACCGTGTCCTAACTACAGGCAATAAAGCTACACTAACCGGCTACTTTATTGCAGTAGGAACACCTCACTGGTATCGCTTTGGACCACTTTTGCCTGCAGAACTGCCTTAATCCTTTGTGGTATAGATTCATTAAGCTACTGGAAATATTTCTCAGAGATTTTGCTCCATATTGAAATTATAGCATTACGTAGTTGCTGCAGATTTGTTAGCTGCACATCCATGATGCGAATCCACCACATCCCAAAGCTGCTCTATTGGATTGAGCTCTGCTGACTGTGGAGGCCATTTGAGTACAGTGAACTCATTGTCATGTTCAAGAAACCAGTCTGAGATGATTCACGCTTTATGACATGGTGTGTTATCCTGCTGGAAGCAGCCATCAGGAGATGAGTACACTGTGGTCATAAAGGGATGGACATGGTCAGCAGCAATACTCAGGTAGGCTGTGGTGTTGACACAATGCTCAATTGGTACTAATGAACCCAAAGTGTGCCAAGAAAATATCCCCGCACCATTACACCACCACCACCACCCTGAACCATTGAATCAAGGCAGGATGGATCCATGCTTTCATGTTGTTGATGCCAAATTCTGACCCGACCATCTGAATGTCACAGCAGAAATTGAGACCACCTTCAAAGTCACTTAAATCCCCTGTCTTCCCCATTCTGATTCTCGGTTTGAACTCCAGCAGATTGTCTTGACCATGTCTACATGCCTAAATGCATTGAGTTGCTGCCATTTGATTGGCTGATTAGAAATTTGGTTAAAGAACAGGTGGATCCCTAATAAAGTGACCGGTAAGTTTATGTTTTTCATGTTAAAATGAGCGTTTGTTCTAACCATCTGCGATAACGATGTACAAAATTTCTATTTTAGAAACCACCATTTCTATTTCCACAATGTCGTAGCAAAAACAAAGTTTAACTTTGTATTGTGAACCTAAAAACAAGCAACACAAAAATATTTGTCGTCTTGACTTTTTGTCATTAAACAGTGTAGGAGGTGCATAAACGCAGGTGTTGGTGCACATGAAGAGGAACAGTAGAGTTTTACCTGCTTGAACCAAGTGGCTCATGGTCGGGAATCTCTTGTAGACAGCCGTGCTGACGGAGCGGTAGATGAGGATGCCGGACAGGTTTGCGTAGCGCATTAAACTCCTGCGTATGAGTCTGGCTCCTTCATCTGCACCCCGTACATGTCCACTGACCAGAGCTGACAGGCGGTCCGGCCAGGGGACGCTCTCGAACTGACCCCACCAGCGGGACACCACCAGAGTCACATAGAAACCTGCAGGAGACATTCATCATCTTAAGAGATCCACACGTTTTCCCTCTTAATAGAAAATGCTATTTTAAGTGGCATTTATTTACCCAGTACGAATGACACAGGAATGAGCTGAGCGTACTGATCACAGTACAGGGAGAGCTTCTCAAACATCCTGCGCTGCTCTTCAGTCAGTACACACCTGTCAATCAAACGGTGCACTCTTAAAGGGACAGTAACACTTTAAATATTCATTATCCTTCGGCTTAGTTCCTTTATTCATCAGTGGTCACCACAGCGGAATGAACCACCAACTATTCCAGCATATGTTTTATATGCATTTCCAGCTGCAACCCAGTACTGGGAAACATCCATAAACACTCGGCCAGTTTAGCTCATTCATTCATCTATAGCGCATGTGTTTGAACTGTGGGGGACACTTGAGCACCCGGAGGAAACCCACGCCAACACGGGGAGAACATGCAAACTTAACATAGAAACGCCAACTGACTCAGCCGGGACTCGAACCAGTTATCTTCTTGCTGTGAGGCGGGTCAAACAGATATATACAGGGAAACCAGAGTCTGGGTCAAATAAAAGGGGAATGGTCGGTATAGGCAGCAAGCAACGTAAACAATCAGAACAAAGCAAGGGTCAAACATAATTTTTATTTATTTAAAAGCAATAACTTGACTAATTAACCTAGTTAAGCCTAGTTAAGTTTATTTTTAAAGCTTGGTTGTGTTTATAAGATGCAATTTTTATAAGATGTGCTGTGCTCATGCTTCATTTGTAGAAAATCACGTTATTTTTTCATATATCTTACTCTGATTATATACAGCTCAGCTAACATGAAAACCACTGTCATATTTCCTAGTTTCTCTGAAGACCCGCCCTCAAGAGGCTCTGATTTGTCAGCTAACATAATGTGCTGTGATTTGCAGATCAGCTCCACATCACCAGGAAGCCTCTCTGTTATAACATGACAGCGCCTCTGGCCACGCCCCTTCACTGTGCAGAGTGTATGTGCCAAACCTGAAGGGTTTATGACATCATTAACCCGGATGTGTTTTTTTCTAGTCCCTAAACTTAAACTTTTTTAGGCTGTGCTAAGCTAACTCTGTAAAAGCCAATGTCTCCATTTGCATTGATCTTTGAGCATCTTACATTCAGAAATTTTGTTTATGTCACACATCTACATTACACATTAACTATAGTTTAAAATATGATATCGTAGACGACCACTACTTTAAATGTCACTTCAAGCTGAATACTAGTATCTTGAAAAATATCTAGTCAAATATTATGTGCTGTTAACATGGCAAAGACAAAGAGAGTTAAAACTATGATGCCTTTACCTGTATGTGATGCTGATAATGCAGTACATCACCGTGAAGATCAGCAGCTCGCGATACAGCAGCTTATAAATACTTCCTTTCCATCGCAGAAGAAGGCGATAAAAGGTGCCCAGACGCGCATCTGCCACCCGCCGCGAGTACGTCACCGTCATCGCTGCCCCTTCTGGACAGGACCAGGAAAATCACAGTCTCGTTCCACCTGCCAGCAGGAAACTATGGTAACTTTGTAAAACTTTGATTTGCTTATTGAAGTAATTTAAAGCAACTAAAAGCATTTGTTGTCGTGACTTCTTGCCGTATCATTAGCCATGTCATTCATAGTGTTTTGATACTAAATCAATACTTTTAATAAACCTAAAAGGCCCTGTTTGTCTCAGATTTCAAAATGAACAGAGTTTTATTTACATTGTACTGAGAACTGAGTACTAAGTCAACTAATTAAAAGAAGAATCTAAATAAGAAATTAAAAAAGCATTTAATATACAATTTTAATCATGTAATTTCTCCATATAGGCATTAATTATCGCAACTATGGTGTCGGTGTATAACCTAAAAAGTTGAGTTGAAACTTAAGTCGCTTATTAAAATAGTTTAACGTAACATAAAAATTTTTGTTTACATATTAAGTATAGTCTCATTACTTTGAAATAGTTACTGTTTATAATATTATATGTTATACATAAAATACATATAATGTGTGACATAATAAATAAATAAATAAATCCATACTTTTAATAAATCTAAAAGTTTAATTTCCATTCTATGTGCAATATAGATTTATAATTATTCTAAAATTAATATAAAATTATTTTAATTAAATACTTATTAGATTGAATTATTAGGTCATTATTAGATTATTTTATTTAATACTTATTAGATTCGATTATTAAATCATTATTCGATTATTTAAAAAAAATCTTTATTAGATTAATTTATTAAATCATTATAAAATTTAATTATTAAATCATAATTACATTTATTAAATACTTATTAGCTTAGGTTAATAAATTATTTTAGATTTAATTATTAAATCATATTAACAATAATGAAATAAATAATTTTATTAAATCATTATTAACTTACTTTATTAAATACTTATTATATTCAATTATTAAATCATCATTATATTATTTTATTAAATCATTATTTAATCAAATCATTAAATAATTGATTATTTGAAATTGAAATTAATTAAATACTTATTAGATTAGGTTATAAAATGATTTTTAGATTTAATTATTAAATCATATTATTAATAATTAAATAAATCATTTTATAAAATCAAAAAATTACTTTATTAAATCATTATTTAATTAAATCATTATTAAATTACTTTATTAAATACCTAGATTAAATTATTAAATCATCATTAGATTATTTTATTAAATCATTATTTAATTAAATCATTAAATCATTATTAAATTACTTTATTAAATACTTAGATTAAATTATTAAATCATCATTAGATTATTTTATTAAATCATTACTTAATTAAATCGTTAAATAATTATTAAATGTTTTAAATACTTATTAGATTAGGTTATTAAACGATTTTAGATTTAATTATTAAATCATATTAATAACAATGAAATAAATAATTTAATTAAATCATTATTAAATTACTTTATTCAATTTTTATTAGATTATTTTATTAAATCATTATTTAATTATTTTATTCAATCATTATTAGATTTATCTGCATTTATTTATCCAAATATTTGAATTTTTTATATACTTAAATACTTAAATTTTAAATACTTTTTAGACAACGCAATTACAAAAGTAATATAAATACAATTTCAACGATGTAATTAGTGATGAATTACTTTTTAAGTAACTAACCCGACACTTTCAGCCAATATATACGATTATAAATCAAATAAACGCATACATGTGAGCTCATTTACACAAAATCACACCGATCGCTAGTTAAATGAAAATGCTGGTAAAAGCAGAATGAAAACAGAAACATATTGCATGCAAATCCTCTCTACTCTGCAACAAAATGCAGTTTTTTTATAATATCAAAAACATTCTTAAATCAAGAACCATTTCTGCACAAGCAAGTCTTGTTTAAGGAAATATTAAGCCAAATGAAGTTGAAACGAGCAAAATAATCTAGTTTTTTCTTTTGACACATAATATATTACCCCAATGGCAGATTATTTAGCTTGTTTTAAGTGAAAAACTCATTTAATTTTGCCATATTGTTTCTTAAAACAACAAAATGCTTCCTGATTTGAGAATATTTAAATATTTGGACTAAAATCAAGACAAAAAAATCGAAGTGCAGTGCATTGCTCATTTGCACACTGCATGCATAAGAAGTAAGCAGCAATACTCACAGCCTGTGATGCTTCATGAATTGCCAACGTTTTTACCGGAACCGTTATGATTGTGAGATCCAGACGCCCACAACTCCGGTCACTTGACCTGATAATCTGTTTTTCCACTCACAAAAGAGGCATTGTGCAAAACTAGGGGGGGCTTATTAATCCGTGCAAATCTTCCACACACATTTATAGACATTCATAGACTCGATTATTAATTGCGTGGTTATGTAATGAGAACATTATATCGATGATCTGATGTTTTACTTCATTATTAAACGTTTGTTGTATTTTGAGGCCCTCAGAAGGGAGTTTTCTGCAGTTTTTATCGCCCCCTAGTTGATGAAATGCTGATCTGCTGGTGGCCCCGTTGCATTTCTTTAACCCTCGAGTGTTGGAGCTGGGAATGTTTAGATGCTGGGAACATGCAAATGGCTTGTAAGGGTGTGTTTTATTTTTGCATCAAGAGTTTATGAGGAAAGAGCCGGGTCACTGGGGTAAGCCTGATTTTTGTTGTTGTTCTTTTTATATTTGCGTCTGGGTGTTTTATTTGACGTGAGAAGTGCTCTGACATTATATTAAAGCATTGTGCCTAAACACTGGCTTCCATACAATCAATTTGCATTGGGACAACATGAAGGAATTGAGTTACCTTATTAGTTTTAACAAATTTAAGTCAGTTAAAAATAAAACAATTAAGTTGTCTCAAAAAAAAAACTCAAGAATTGTGTTGATTCAGCTCATTTAAAAGAAAGTCATCCTGTATTTATTGAGTATATTTAGAAAACAACACTTGCGCTTCACCTGCTTTGTGTTCTATTCATAAGCATTATTATGAGTTCTATTTGTTATTATATGAGATTATTATTAGGATGTACTGTAATTAGTTATTTATTCCCTAAATTTATTTCAATAATTTTCAGTACTATTTGGAAAAGGGCTGCTGTTGTTTGGTGTCATTGTTGAAATAGCATGGTTTATGAATATGATCACTTGCTGAATATACTTAATTGAAATATGATATATTTGAACTTTTGCTTCATATGTACACATAATTATTGTAGATGTTTATGAAAAAGGATACATTTTATAGGATATGTATTTGTCCATTTGTTTGTTAAAATGCTACGGATATGATACTGCATATATCATATATTTTATTATTATTTTATTTTATTATTTTAAATTTGTGCTTTAATATAATATAATATATTAGAATATAATATAATATAATATAATATAATATAATATAATATAATATAATAAATTATATTATATTAATCATATTATATCAATTTAATATAATATAATATAATATAATATAATATAATATAATATAATATAATATAATATAATATAATATAATATAATATAATATATTAAATTATGTTAAATTAATTCTATTATATTCTATTATATTAATTATATTCTATTATATTAATTTAATATAATATAATTTAATTAAATATAATATAATATAATATAATATAATATAATATAATATAATATAATATAATATAATATAATATAATATAATATAATATAATAAATATAATATAATAAATATAATATAATATAATCTAATATAATATAATATAATATAATATTATATAATGTAATGTAATATAATATACTAAATTATGTAAAATTAATTTTATTATATTATATTATGTTAATTATATCATATTATATTAATTTAATGTAATTTAATTAAATATAATATAATATTATTTAATAAATTTATTATAATATAATATAATTTAATAAATAAAATTAATATAATATAATATAATATAATATAATATATTTAATTTAATATAATATAATTAATTTTATATAATATAAAATAATATAATATAATATAATATAATGTAATATAATTTAATATAATATAATATAATATAATATAATATAATATAATATAATATAATATAATATAATATAATATAATATAATATAATATAATATAATATAATATAATATAAAAGACACACGATGACACTTTAACAAATTAGTATTTGTTATTTATTATTATTCTTATTTCATTTCATGTCATTGTTAAAACAGCATGGTTAATGAATATGATAATTGCTGAATATGATTAATTAATGATTATGATTAATTAATTGGAATATGATATATATATATATATATATATATATATATATATATATATATATATATATATATATATATATATATATATATATATATATATTTATATATATATATATATATATATATACATAATCATTGTGGCCATTTTTGAATAATTTTAATTGATGTAGGATATATATTTGTACAGATCATCACTAGTAATACATAATAATTATTTAAAAATTACACTGAATCTTTTCTAAATATAAGAATAAATGTTGTAGCTTGAGAACTCTTGTCCAGTTGTATTTTTCTAACGTTGGTTAGAGTATTGGGTTGGATATTTAACTGACTTCATTGTTGCGAGTGTTCGTTTATGGTGCAACACTTTAGTTACACTTTGAAGATCTGAATGGAAACTTCAGCAAAGAAAACTACAGTGTGTCTGAGACTGAATGTAGTGTGTGTGTGTGTGTGTGTATATACATATGTGTGTGTATGTGTGTGTATGTGTGATTGTGTGCATATGTAAATGCATGCATATGTATGTGTGTGTTTGTGTGTGTATGACAGTAGGAGGCGCCGTATTTAAGGCAGTGGTTTACTGTTATGGATGCGTTTGAGGGTCTCCATCAGGTCCAGCTCTCCTCTTCTCCTCCTACCGCTCCTGGGTACGAGGTGCTGCTCACAAGGCATTCTGGGATAGCGGTTTACTCCTCACCGGTGTTTTTCAGCAGAGGAGAGATTGCAGAGCATCATCATCATCATCATCATCATCATACAGCAGAGGAGGAGAGATGTCCAGTCGGGAGGTACGAATAAATTTCACCTAACAGAATAAAAATCACCACAGTAAATATTTAGTTTGCTATTTTTATAAATTCATAGCATCGATGATTTTAATTTATCTAAACTGATTCTGCTGAATGAACCAATCAATGTTTAGAGTAACATCAACATGACATAACATGACATGATAAGGCATAGCATTACATGAAATAAAGTCACATGACAGCCTGAGATAACATAGAATAACATTGCACGACATGACATAACAAAATGGCATGAAATTACATGTCCTCAAAAAATAAAACATATTACATATTACATGACAACAAAACAGCATACAATTGTGAAATCACAACATGACATAACAACATAGCATGACATAACATGACATATAAAGGCATAAAACTGCATTACATGATGTAACATGACATGACATAACATGACACTAAACAGCATAAAATTACATGACATGACGTAACATTATGGGACATAAAACAGCATGTTACATGAAGTAATATAACATGACATTAATCCGCATAAAATTGCATGACAAAACATAACATGAAATGACATAAAATTGCATGACATAAAACAGCAAAAAAATTGCATGACATGACGTAACATTACATGACATAAAACAGCATAATACATGACGTAACATAAAATGACATGACATAAAACAACATAAAATCACATGATATGACATAATATGACATTATACGGCATGAAATGACATGGCATGACATAAAATTACATAAAACAGCATAAAATTAAATGTCATGATAAAAAATAATTAAAGACAAACAGAAAAAAAATGTAAAATAAGAATAAATAAATAAATAAATAAATAAATAAATAAATAAGTGAAAATAAATACAATTTAAAAAGGAAAAAAATGAAAAAAGTTACAAAAAAATGAAAAAAAAAATTTAAATTAAATAGAAAATATAAAAAAATGAGCAAAAAAATAAGAAAAAATAGGAAATAGATAAATGTAAAATAAACAAACAAATAAAATAAAAAATAAGAAAAAAATAAAACAAAATGTAAAAATTGGAGAAAATAATAAAAGAAAAGAAAAAAAGAACAAAATAAAAATAGAAAATAAGAAAAAAAATAGCATAAAATAAATAATAAATAAAAGAAAAAAGAAAAAAATATTTTTAAAAGAAATAAAAGAAAAAGAAAAAAGAAAATAAAAAAATTCAAACGGGAAAAATTATAAATAAAAACAAACAAAAAAAATTAAGGAAAATAAATAAATAAAAAAAACTAAATAAGAAATGAAAGAAAGAAATTAAAAATAGTAAATAAATAACATGACATGACATTAAACAGCATAACATTACATGACAAGATGTACCACAACATGACAAGACATAAAAGTAGCATAAAATGAAAAGTCATGAATGATATGGCTTGACTTGACAAAACCATTGTTGGATAAAGCTGCTTTTCAAAAGTATATTACAATCTTAAACTTATCTTAAAATAAAAATGAAAAAATAGCATAACACATACTTTCACATAACTTTCCTTAAACAGTAACACATTTAGTACCTTAAGATTGTGAAATATTATTTGAAACAGTAACTTTACCCAACACTGCATAGCACACACACTATAGCAGAATAGCTGCACTGTCACGTGATTCCTGGATGCCTCCGCCGCGTCATGTGACCTGTGATTGACATCTGGACACTTTTCCTGCTCAATCTCAGAGGAAAAAAACGCTGCTAAAACTGTCCAAAACAAAACATCACGGATTTGTGACTCGGATCCGCGATTGTGGAGATTTATTTGATCACGAACACATTTCAGCCACAGAGCTCTGTCGGATCCAGGAAACTTCAGCGGGATTAATCGGTACTTTTGCTACTCTTTTATTTCGGGAAGTGGATCTGAAACGTTGTAAGTTTGTAACTTGTTTTGCATTGTCATGTTATTTTATTGTTGACGTCAGCAGGACGGAGCGGATGAGCGCGGGTCGCGGGGAGCTTTGTAGCCGGGCGCGGTGAGGGTCAGGGCGGGGAGCGCACACGGGAAATGCCGCCACTACCGCGGAGCGCAGAGTTACATAAACCAGCACAGAGCTGATTATAATCATATATCGACACAAAAGCCTTTATGAGCTCTGTCTCAGATTATATACAGGAGCCTTTGCAGTTATATTTTCTTATTAATTGTTAACTTATACAAGGGAATCTGTGTGTTTGGTCGGCTGACTGATTCGCCTTTTAAAGGGTCTTGTGGTTATAAGTTATGCAAATATTTCAATATAATATTCCAAGTTGTTTATAACTATATTAAATAACCAATGATATTTAGAGTTATTTATTGTTTTTTTGTGTAATTTTAATTTAATGACATATTGATTTATTATGGTGGCTTGAAAAGCCAACATACTGTTATCTCACGTAAACTTATTAGGCTGGCTTGAGAAACAAGCCAGACTACTGAAATCCTATTTAAACTTATTATTATGTTGGCTTGAGAAAGCCAACATACTGTAATGCTACTTAAACTTATTCTTATTATGTTGGCTTGAGAAAGCCAACATACTGTAATGCTACTTAAACTTATTATGTTGGCTTGAGAAAGCCAACATACTGTAATGCTACTTAAACTTATTCTTATTATTATTATTCCGGCTTCTGACCAAAAAAAAGCAATCGCTTCTCCTCCCAGGGCTTAGATGCTACAAGCCCCAAATTTGGTCAAAAGCTGTCTTTTACTCATGAGATGGTTGCTGTATGTCCTCATGCCGATAAGATTTGTAGTTTTTGAATTAAAAATTTTTTTATTAAAAAATTGTATCGAGTATTTGGGGCATATAAAAAAGTATACAATCCTCAAATTTGGCCAAAAGATGTGTTTTAAATTGCAGATAATTATCATATTTATTTGGTGTAGTTATAAATAACAGTTTTCCTATAAATATTTTTTTTATATTAAATTTGTAAAATTCAGACTCAAAGCGTGTCAGAGTGTCCACGAGATGGCGCCAGAAGACTATTTTTGAGCCCTTTGTAATTTAGTAATGGCCCTTTAAGAGGCGGGGATATCCGTGCTGACTCCTCTACTTGTGATAATGAAAATGAAAGCCATGCGAACATTCACGTATATTATACAATAAACATATTGAATATAAAATCATTCTAACTTTATTTTTCATCTGTATTTAACCCTCTAAAACAGCTATGTCCTTGCCACAAAACTAATAATCCATCTTCAAAACCTACAATTTCTTTCCATTCGGTGCGGTCGGACCTGAACGTCTTTATACCGTTGTAATCACGTGTAAATTCTAACAAAGACAATGTTTGCACTTTTTAAATCACATTTTATTTATTGTGCAAAAATAAAACATCCAAACAGCATCATAACCAATAAAAACACACAGCAAAGAAAATGTATTTTAAAATAGTGAATATATATATATATATATATATATATATATATATATATATATATATATATATATATATATATATATATATATATATATATATATATATATATACAAATATACAATGTATGAAGATTTTTTATATCCCCTTAATATGCTCTGCTGTTGCTGCATCAATTTCTCTCTGTAACATCTGGATTGCAATTTACACTGCAATGTTCACAATTTATTATTATGGGGGGAAAATCCAAACAGTATTATAATGTTTTAAAGCAAAAATGTTAAGAACAATTATTTACAAACAGTGAAAATAAAGTGTGTGTATATACATATATATACATACAGTTGAAGTCAGAATTATTAGCTCCCCTGTTTATTTTTTCCCTAATTTCTGTTTAATGGAGGGAAGATTGTTTCAGCACGTTTCTAAGCATAATAGTTTTAATAACTCATTTCTAATAACTTCTTTATTTTATCTTTGCCATGATGACAGTAAATAATATTTGACTTGATATTTTTCAAGACACTTCTATACAGCTTAAAGTGACATTTAAAGGCTTAACTAGGTTAATAAGGTGAACTAGGCAGGTTAGGGTAATTAGGCAAGTTATTGTATAACGATGGTTTGTTCTGTAGACTATCAAAAAAAATTGCTTAAAGGGGCAAATAATTGTGTCCCAAAAATAGTTTTTAAATAATTAATAACTGCTTTTATTCTAGCCGAAATAAAACAAATAAGACTTTTTCAAGAAGAAAAAATATTATCAGACATACAGTGAAAATTTCCTTGCTCTGTTAAACATAATTTGGGAAATATTTAAAAAAGGGAGAAAAAAAATCAAAAGGGGGTTAATAATTCTGACTTCAACTGTATATATGTATGTATATATATACATACATATATACATATATAACACATACACACATTTATGGTTAGGGTTATAAGGATTATTTCTTAATCCCCCTTTTATGTTGGCAAAAACATAAGTTTACTTCAGATATTTCTTTCAAAACAGAATATTCTGTACCGCAAAAAAGCCTTCTCCTCACTTGTGATAATGACAATGAAAGCCAAGCTTTTGGCCTATGATGTACCAAAAAAAAAATAAAATCACCCAGGTGATGACAACTAAATATTACGATTATAACATTGTGTTAGTGGCCAGTGGGGTGGAACAACGTCATTGGTCTGAATTAACCACGTGATGAAGACGTCCTATAATATTGTATTTAATGCGATTTTCTTCCTGTAAACTGTATATAACTATAACTATATATATAATGCTGCAAATTACTGTAAATTGACTGTGCTCTATATTAACTGCAAAAATTATAAGACTGATTAAATAAAAGACAAATTAACTAAATGCATGTGCTATTGTTTCATTAGTATTTTAATGTAATATTTTTCTTCATATGATATTTATTATAATGTAATTTTGTTCAGATTATAATATATACTATAAATACTAACTATACTATAGTGATCTGCATTAAACAACCTGAACAAATCAGTCCTCTCTCTCTCTCTCTCTCTCTCTCTCTCTCTCTCGATTTGATCAAAAATGTAAATGAGGCCTTCCGAATAACAGTCCAGTGGACCCTAGCAACAGCCTAGAAACCACTCAGAACACCCTAGCAACTACCTAGGAATGCCTTAGCAACATCTTAGCAACCGCCTAGCAACCACTTCTCAACCGCTGTGCTTCCTGCCAACTGCCTTTGAGTCCCCGGCGCAGTCACGTTGGCTTTCTCAAGCCAACATCAAAGTTTGTCTACGAACTTTAGGTTCTAGTTCTTATTATTATTATTATTCCGGCTTCTGACCAAAAAAAAGCAATCGCTTCTCCTCCCAGGGCTTAGATGCTACAAGCCCCAAATTTGGTCAAAAGCTGCCTACTGCTCATGAGATGGTTGCTGTATGTCCTCATCCTGATAAGATTTGTAGTTTTTGAATTAAAAATTTTTTAATTAAAAAATTGTATCGAGTATTTGGGGCATATAAAAAAGTATACAATCCTCAAATTTGGCCAAAAGATGTGTTTGAAATTACTGATAATTGTCATATTTATTTGGTGTAATTATAAATAACAGTTTTCCTATAAATATTTTTTTATATTAAATTAGTAAAATTCAGACTCAAAGCGTGTCAGAGTGTCCACGAGATGGCGCCAGAAGACTATTTTTGAGCCCTTTGTAATTTAGTACTGGCCCTTTAAGAGGCGGGGATATCCGGACTGACTGTTTTGAATCTACAGAAATTCGGGCTCATTTCAGACGTGCTTGTTACAACATTTGAAGCTGAAATTGCGACCATTTTGGTCGCATATGCGCCTGAAAATTAATCTATGCGACCTCATAACATATTTGGGCGCATTAGTGCAACTGCTGATAATGGTTGTAGTGCGACCTGTTTTGATTTTTTGTAAAAACGTGCTGAATCGCTCTTCCCTGCCGCTATATTGGTTCATATTAGCTGTCAATCACTCAAGGTATTCCGCTGTCAGATGACAGGGAAGGAGCTTTTATGACCACGGGAAATGCAAACGGCTGAAGAGTAAAAACTTAAAGCACACAGGTTTGCAAACCCCACCTAAAATTGAGGTGTAGATGAGAGAGATCGTGACACGTCATGTGGTGAATAATGATCCACCAGCTGAGATCACTGAAACCGCGGCTCATAACAAAGACCAGTATTGCGCCGATGGTTAGTGCAATAATCCTGCTCTGCCTGCTCATAAATTGGGTCGGCTGACTCGCCAGCTTTTCCACAAACACAGAAAAATGAAGATCATCTCAGACTGAACCTTTAAATTGACACAAACTGAAACCAAAACTTTTAAAGAGTGATAGAAGTGAGACTTTACTTTCTTTCTTTTGTCTATTCTTTTTTGAGGTGTATATTATTTTTTTATTTATTTACTGATGACTGCTTTGCAGCTTTCATCATTGAATTTAATTATTTATTATAATCTTTTGTTTGTTTTGTAGCAGAAATATTATTTATTAAATTGACATGCATATAAAAACAGCAGTACAAAATCAATATTTCTTACTGCAATGCTTCATTATTGTTTGATGCAAACTATACAATTATTTTATATAAAGTAACAGACATTTTATAGCAGATAACCTACATTCATGCACATTTAAGGCAGTATCATAATGAGAAATTGAATTTATTGTTACTATTATTGCCATTTTCATCATCACTAATATTCTATGGCCTAATTATTAGACATTCATTTTAGAATTATTGCACACAAATATCAATGTCTTCGCAGCATTAGTTAGATAGTTGTTTCTGGTTTTTGTCAGTCCTATTGATGTTGTTTTAAAATACAATAAATCCCTTAAAAAGCAATTTGCAGCGGTGCTCATTCATTTTTGGTGGGTGCTCCTAAATTTTTTCTGGTGCTCCTAAATTTATTTTGGTGCCCCTGAATATTTGAAGTTGGGAGCACCGGTGCTACCAAGTAAAAAAGTTAATTTCGAGCCCTGTATATATATATATATATATATATTCATACAGTTGATGTCAGAATTATTAGCTCCCCTGTTTATTTTTTCCCCAATTTCTGTTTAATGGAGGGAAGATTGTTTCAGCACATTTCTAAGCATAATAGTTTTAAAAACCTATTTCTAATTACTGATTTATTTTATCTTTGCCATGATGACATTAAATAATGTTTGACTTGATATTTTTCAAGACACTTCTATACAGCTGAAAGTGACATTTAAAGGCTTAACTAGGTTAATAAGGGTAACTAGGCAGGTTAGGGTAATTAGGCAAGTTATTTTATAACGATGGTTTGTTCTGTAGATTATCAAAAAAAAAATATCTTAAAGGGGATAATAATTGTGTCCCAAAAAGGGTTTTTAAATAATTAATAACTGCTTTTATTCTAGCCGAAATAAAACAAATAAGACTTTCTCAAGAAGAAAAATATTATCAGACATACTGTGAAAATTTCCTTGCTCTGTTAAACACCATTTGGGAAATATTTAAAAAAGGGAGAAAAAAATCAACTGGGGGTTAATAATTCTGACTTCAACAGTGTATATATATATATATATGTGTGTGTGTATATATATATATATATATATATATATATATATATATATATATATATATATATATATATATATATATATATATATATATATATATATATATATATATATACATACACACACACACATTTATGGTTAGGGTTATAAGGATTATTTTTTATCCCCCTTTTATGTTGGCAAAAACATAAGTTTACTTCAGATATTTCTTTCAAAACAGAATATTCTGTACCGCAAAAGAGCCTTCTCCTCACTTGTGATAATGACAATGAAAGCCAAGCTTTTGGCCTATGCTGTACCAAAAAAAAAATAAAATCACCCAGGTGATGACAATTAAATATTACGATTATAACATTGTGTTAGTGGCCAGTGGGGTGGAACAACGTCATTGGTCAGAATTAACCATGTGATGAAGACGACCTAATATTGTATTTAATGCGATTTTCTTCCTGTAAACTGTATATAACTATATAACTATAACTATATATATAATGCTGCAAATTACTGTAAATTGACTGTACTCTATATTAACTGCAAAAATTATAAGACTGATTAAATAAAAGACAAATTAACTAAATGCATGTGCTATTGTTTCATTAGTATTTTAATGTAATATTTTTCTTCATATGATATTTATTATAATGTAATTTTGTTCAGATTATAATATATACTATAAATACTAACTATACTATAGTGATCTGCATTAAACAACCTGAACAAATCAGTCCTCTCTCTCTCTCTCTCTCTCGATTTGATCAAAAATGTAAATGAGGCCTTCCGATTAACAGTCCAGTGGACCCTAGCAACAGCCTAGAAACCACTCAGAACACCCTAGCAACTACCTAGGAATGCCTTAGCTACACCTTAGCAACCGCCTAGCAACCACTTATCAACCGCTGTGCTTCCTGCCAACTGCCTTTGAGTCCCCGGCGCAGTCACGTTGGCTTTCTCAAGCCAACATCAAAGTTCGTCAACGAACTTTAGGTTCTAGTTTTTTTTATTATGTTGGCTTGAGAAAGCCAACATACTGTAATGCTACTTAAACTTATTCTTATTATTATTATTATTATTATTATTATTCCGGCTTCTGACCAAAAAAAAGCAATCGCTTCTCCTCCCAGGGCTTACATGCTACAAGCCCCAAATTTGGTCAAAAGCTGTCTATTGCCCATGAGATGGTTGCTGTATGTCCTCATGCCGATAAGATTTGTAGTTTTTGAATTAAAAATTTTTTTAATTAAAAAATTGTAAATATTACAATCGAGTATTTGGGGCATATAAAAAAAGTATACAATCCTCAAATTTGGCCAAAAGATGTGCTTTAAATTGAAGATAATTATCATATTTATTTGGTGTAATTATAAATAACAGTTTTCCTATAAATATTTTTTTTATATTAAATTTGTTAATTTCAAACCTAAAGCTTGTCAGAGTGTCCACGGGATGGCGCCAGAGAACCATTTTTGAGCCCTTTGTAATTTAGTAATGGCCCTTTAAGAGGCGGAGATATCCGGGCTGACTGTTTTTGCTCTACAGAAAGTTCGGCTCATTTCAGACGTGCTTGTTACAACATTTGAAGCTGTTTACATTAAAATTTCTCAGCGAAAATACACAAATACAAGTCATACAACACTATTTAGTGTTCCTTTAAGAGGCAGAGAAATCTGTGGTCAAAATCGAGGTAAGATTGAACTTAATTCTGGTCATCAGTCATTCATATTATGCTTGCGGTGAACTCCATAAAGCCTAATAAAACTGATCTGGATGCAGAATCATCCGCGTCGGAATCGACCCGCATGCATTTCTGTCTGCTACCCTGTGAGTTTTAAAATGCATGCCTCTGATGCTGGCAGAAACATAACTTTACTTCAGATATTTCTTTCAAAACAGAATATTCTGTGCCGTGAAAAGCCTTCTCCTCTACTTGTGATAATGAAAATGAAAGCCAGGCGAACATTCACGTATATTATACAATAAACATATTTAATATAAAATCCTTCTAACTTTATTTTTAATCTGTATTTTAACCCTCTAAAACAGCTATGTCCTTGCCACAAAACTAATAATCCATCTTCAAAACCTACAATTTCTTTCCATTCGGTCCGGTCGGACCTGAACGTCTTTATACCGTTGTAATCACGTGTAAATTCTAACAAAGACAATGTTTGCACTTTTTAAATCACATTTTATTTATTGTGCAAAAATAAAACATCCAAACAGCATCATAACCAATAAAAACACACAGCAAAGAAAATGTATTTTAAAATAGTGAATATATATACATACAATGTATGAAGATTTTTTATATCCCCTTAATATGCTCTGCTGTTGCTGCATCAATTTCTCTCTGTAACATCTGGATTGCAATTTACACTGCAATGTTCACAATTTATTATTATGGGGGGAAAATCCAAACATTATTTTAATGTTTTAAAGCAAAAATGTTAAGAACAATTATTTACAAACAGGTAAAATAAAGTGTGTGTATATACATATATATACATACTGTTGAAGTCAGACTTTTTAGCTCCCCTGTTTATTTTTTCCCCAATTTCTGTTTAATGGAGGGAAGATTGTTTCAGCACATTTCTAAGCATAATAGTTTTAATAACTCATTTCTAATAACTTCTTTATTTTATCTTTGCCATGATGACAGTAAATAATATTTGACTTGATATTTTTCAAGACACTTCTATACAGCTTAAAGTGACATTTAAAGCCTTAACTAGGTTAATAAGGTGAACTAGGCAGGTTAGGGTAATTAGGCAAGTTATTGTATAACGATGGTTTGTTCTGTAGACTATCAAAAAAAAATTGCTTAAAGGGGCAAATAATTGTGTCCCAAAAATAGTTTTTAAATAATTAATAACTGCTTTTATTCTAGCCCAGTGGTTCTCAAACTTTTTTCACCAAGTACCACCTTAGAAAAAAATCGTCTCTCCAAGTACCACCTTACGACGCTATTTTTTAACCAGTATTAAAAAATAGCGTCGTAAGCCTAATTAAGCAGCTACAGGTGTGCACAGTTTTAAAACGATGCAGATTACTTCCTATTAGTAAGAATATGTATTATTGTCAGTCACTTTAAACATTTGAAATAGTCTGAACATTAACTGTGCTTGCAGATAAAAAAAAAAAAGTTTTAGTTAAAATGTGCTTTTAAAAGTTCATTAAAAAATGGCGCTGTTCTTAAAAAGTAAAAAAGAAAACTGCTGTACTTAAATCTAAAGTATTCATAGTAGCCTATTCGTCAAAAGCTGGAAATGCTGCTTGGACCTTATAAATATAGGCTATATGTCATATTCATACACTTTCAGACAAATCTTGAAATACATGTTAAATGTACATGACAGGGTTCATACAGGCACAGCCTAATGAAAATCAATTCCAGCACCTATTTTTTTTTCAAGACTGACATGCTATGTATTGAAGACCTGAAATGTATTCTCAGCAACCCATAAAACATTGCATAAGAATAGATACAAATAAAAACCATTAATAATAATACTTATTAATCATATATTAATAATATAATAAACCTGCACTAAGTGCTTGTGAAATCTTTTTTGTACTCAAGTAAAAATACTATTACACTGCTAAAATAACAAAAAATTTAGTAAATAATACTAATATTAGGTATACGAATTACTCTTTTTAAAAAGTACTAGTTGGTTACTTTTGAAAAAAAACAGATTTTCATTATGAAATCACTTTTTTTAAGTGTAAACCTGATTTAATGGTTTGATTGCTTACATCCCAAAGCTAGATGTATAATTTGCACTAACAAAGGAAGTATAGTCAATTTTTCCTTTCATGACAATTAATCTTTTTCAATAGCACTGGTAAAACTACCAAATAATCTTTAAGGCCATAGAGACACTTTTTGCCCATTTTTAAAAATATATATTTTTAAGCTTTGAAAGGTTAAATTAAAGTATATGGTAAAAAGATTTAAATTTAGCCTTTTATTTACATATTTTACACTATTTTCTTTACAATATGGCAAATTTGTTTCTTAAATAGCTGTACATCACATGTAGATTTTATTTTACACTTGATCTTGATCTAAAATAGAAACGTAAAAAAATACAAGTACACTGTTAGTAAAAAAAAATAAAACAAATGAATTCATTTTACTTGAGGTATTTGAAATATGACGACACTACATTTATCAAAGCAGTGCTTTAAGAGCCTTATTGTAAATTGTGATAAATAAACAATAAGTAGGCTAACAATGGATTGCTTTGACCTGTAATGCTTTAGGACAGATCAGAATACAGCTAAATGTATAAATCACACAAATACCTCACCCAGAAACATTTCCAGCATAATTATTTTGTCGTAAAGAAATAAAAAATGTTCCACCTTTGCTAAAAGTAAGTTTCACTTCACAACACAGCCAAATAAGAAGACCATTAGCATTGTCATCGATCATGTATCAATCTATTTCTAAATATTTGATAACTTTGAATACTTTTGACTAAATTTAGTTAAGGAGCAAAGATAAATAATGTCTAATTTAATAGTGGAAAGATCGCGATTGTATTCTATCTGAGCACACACGCGATCATGAGAGCACTTGCAGTTCATTTGAAAAAAGCCTATTTAAGAGCTCGCATATCTGTTTTAGCGATTTGCACACATGAATGCGCTCTCGTGTTAAAATAAAGCACTCGCCGCATTTGCAGAAATGAGTAATTGCGCAATACCTTCATTCCCGCGCCGCCATTCAGACTGTATTTAGTGGAGTGACAGGTCAGAGGCGAGTCACTGGCTGTCGAGCGAAACGTGTATGAAGATCATCAAATAGGCAGGAAATATGTCCGCGGTTTAATTACTCTGCTAGACATCTCTATAGTGAAAACATCCGAGAAGCATTATTCCAACAAAACATTTGTTTTTAAGTTGTTTTTTCTGTCTCTGCAACACAGAAAGCCTTTGTCCCGCCCTTACGTTTCACGCAACTAGACAAGGTCGACTGTGATTGGCCACTTTTCATGTCAGTCAAATCACGCTTCAGAATCAATTCGGAAACTGATTTTCAGCAGCTTATGACACAATGCACTAAAATAAACACTCCAAGCACATCGCTGTGATCGTACGCTTCACAAAACAGCCAATGCCGATCACATCAATGTTATATTACGCATTAAAGGATTAAAAGTGTTAATTGCTTCTTTCATTATTCAGCGATTCCTCCGCGTACCACTAGGAGGAAGCCCGCGTACCACTAGTGGTACGCGTACCACAGTTTGAGAACCACTATTCTAGCCGAAATAAAACAAATAAGACTTTCTCTAGAAGAAAAATATTATCAGACATACAGTGAAAATTTCCTTGCTCTGTTAAACATAATTTGGGAAATATTTAAAAAAGGGAAAAAAAAAATCAAAAGGGGGTTAATAATTCTGACTTCAACTGTATATATGTATGTATATATATACATACATATATACATATATAACACATACACACATTTATGGTTAGGGTTATAAGGATTATTTCTTAATCCCCCTTTTATGTTGGCAAAAACATAAGTTTACTTCAGATATTTCTTTCAAAACAATATTCTGTGCCGCAAAAGAGCCTTCTCCTCACTTGTGATAATGACAATGAAGCTTTTGGCCTATGCTGTACCAAAAAATAAATAAAATCACCCAGGTGATGACAACTAAATATTACGATTATAACATTGTGTTAGTGGCCAGTGGGGTGAAACAACGTCATTGGTCTGAATTAACCACGTGATGAAGACGGCCTAATATTGTATTTAATGCGATTTTCTTCCTGTAAACTGTATATAACTATATAACTATAACTATATATATATAATGCTGCAAATTACTGTAAATTGACTGTACTCTTTATTAACTGCAAAACTGATAAGACTGATTAAATAAAAGACAAATTAACTAAATGCATGTGCTATTGTTTCATTAGTATTTTAATGTAATATTTTTCTTCATATGATATTTATTATAATGTAATTTTGTTCAGATTATAATATATACTATAAATACTAACTATACTATAGTGATCTGCATTAAACAACCTGAACAAATCAGTCCTCTCTCTCTCTCTCTCGATTTGATCAAAAATGTAAATGAGGCCTTCCGATTAACAGTCCAGTGGACCCTAGCAACAACCTAGAAACCACTCAGAACACCCTAGCAACTACCTAGGAATGCCTTAGCTACACCTTAGCAACCGCCTAGCAACCACTTATCAACCGCTGTGCTTCCTGCCAACTGCCTTTGAGTCCCCGGCGCAGTCACGTTGGCTTTCTCAAGCCAACATCAAAGTTCGTCAACGAACTTTAGGTTCTAGTTAGGCTGGCTTGTGTAGCAAGCCAGACTACTGTTATCCTATTAAACTTATTATTATTTTTATTAATATTATTATTCTTCTTCTGAGACTAAAAATTAAACTCTATCTCGTCCTAGACCTTTCAAGCTATGACCATCAAACTCGGGTCAGACCTCCGAACTATTCTGACTCGAGTTGCTATATCCTTTCCGACTGATCCGACTTTCGGTTTCCCGAAAAACGTCCCGGGACCGTCGGAAAAATCCCATAGACGTAACATTGGATCAAACTTTGTGACCTCATAACTCCGCATCAGAATGTCACACAGACTTCTAACTGGGCTCATTTAACTCAGACTATCAAACTGCCAATGACTGACCACATTTAAACTTTC
>NC_141045.1:3952500-3975000 GCF_052040795.2 Danio rerio
GCTAATTCATGCTAGAATCATGCTAGTCACATGCTAATTCATACTAGAATCATGCTAACAACATTCTAATTTATGCTAGAATCATGCTAGTCACATGCTAATTCATGCTAGAATGATGCTAACAACATGCTAATTCATGCTAGATTCCTGCTAGTAACATGCTAATTCATGTTAGAATCATGCTAACAACATGCTAATTCTTGCTAGAATCATGCTAGTAACATGCTAATTCATACTAGACTCATGCTAACAACATGCTAATTCATGCTAGAATCATGCTAACAACAAGCTAATTCATGCTAGAATCATGCTAGTAACATGCTAATTCTTGTTAGAATCATGCTAACAACATGCTAATTCATGCTAGAATCATGCTAGTAACATGCTAATTCATGCTAGAAGCATGCTAACAACATGCTAATTCATGCTAGAATCATGCTAACAACTTGCTGAATCATGCTAGAATCATGCTAGTAACATGCTAATTCATGCTAGAAGCATGCTAACAACATGCTAATTCATGCTAGAATCATGCTAGTAACATGCTAATTCATGCTAGAATCATGCTAGTAACATGCTAATTCATGCTAGAATCATGCTAAGAACATGCTAATTCATGCTAGAATCATGCTAACAACATGCTAATTCATGCTAGAATCGTGTTAATTCATGCTAAAATCATGCTAGTAACATGCTAATTCATGTTAAAATCATGCTAGGTACATGCTAATTCATGCTAGAATCATGCTAGTAACATGCTAATTCATGCTAGAATCGTGCTAACAACATGCTAGAATCATGCTAACAACATGCTAATTCATGCTAATAACATGCTAATTCATACTAAAATCATGCTAACAACATGCTAATTCATGCTAAAATCATGCTAGGTACATGCTAATTCATGCTAGAATCATGCTAACAACATGCTATTTCACGTTAAAATCATGCTAATAACATGCTAATCTATCTATCTATCTATCTATCTATCTATCTATCTATCTATCTATCTATCTATCTATCTATCTATCTATCTATCTATCTATCTATCTTTTCATACTTTTTAAAACTGTTTAAACTAAATAAACTATTACCGTCAGGCTTTCACAAGCCAGCCTCAAAGTTTGTTCTCAAACTTTAAGAATCTAGTTAGGCTGGCTTGTGTAGCAAGCCAGACTACTGTTATCCTATTAAACTTAATATTATTATTATTCTTCTTCTGAGACTAAAAATTAAACTGTATCTCGTCCTAGGCCTTTCAAGCTATGACCATCAAACTCGGGTCAGACCTCTGACCTATTCTGACTCGAGTTGCTATATCTTTTCCGACTGATCCGACTTTCGGTTTTCCGAAAAACGTCCCGGGACCGTCGGAAAAATCCCATAGACGTAACATTGGATCAAACTTTGTGACCTCATAACTCCGCATCAGAATGTCACACAGACTTCTAACTGGGCTCATTTAACTCAGACTATCAAACTGCCAATGACTGATCACCTTTAAACTTTCTGGCCACGCCCTAGCAACCACTTTTGGACCCTAGAAACCGCCCCATAGACTTCCATTGCAAAAAACTCTCATTGACTTTACATTGGATCAAACTTTGTGAGCTCATAACTCTGCATCAGACTATCCTACAGACTAATGGCTGAGCTCATTTAACTCAGTCAAGCCAGCAGCCAATCACTGATGGCCTTTTAACTTTCTAGCCACACCCTAACAACCAGATACTGCACCCTAGCAACTGTCCCATAGACTGCCATTAAAGAGGTTCAGACTGATATTGTCATGCTGCAGTGTGATAGAGACATGGGGGTTGTTTTTAACTGTTCATACTGTCAAGAAGCTTTGATACATCATCAGTCTAAGCTGTCAATCAACTCCATAGCAACAAAACAGACTAACCTAGCAACGATATAGCACCAGCTATATCTCAGCATCAGAACATCGTAGAGAGGCGGGGGTTGGCTTGTTTGAGTCATGCTCGCACACCATCTATCTATCTATCTATCTATCTATCTATCTATCTATCTATCTATCTATCTATCTATCTATCTATCTATCTATCTATCTATCTATCTATCTATAAACTGCTTTAATCTATCTATCTATCTATCTATCTATCTATCTATCTATCTATCTATCTATCTATCTATCTATCTATCTATCTATCTATCTATCTATCTATCTATCTATCTATCAACTACTTTAATCTATCTATCTATCTATCTATCTATCTATCTATCTATCTATCTATCTATCTATCTATCTATCTATCTATCTATCTATCTATCTATCTATCTATCTATCTATCTATCTATCTATCTATAAACTGCTTTAATCTATCTATCTATCTATCTATCTATCTATCTATCTATCTATCTATCTATCTATCTATCTATCTATCTATCTATCTATCTATCTATCTATCTATCTATCTATCTATCTATCTATCAACTACTTTAATCTATCTATCTGTCTGTCTGTCTATCTGTCTATCTATCCATCATGCTAACAACATGCTAATTCATGCTAGAATCATGCTACTTACATGCTAATTCATGCTAGAATCATGCTAGTCATATGCTAATTCATGCTAGAATCATGCTAACAACATGCTAATTCATGCTAAAATCATGCTAGTAACATGCTAATTGATGTTAGAATCATGCTAACAACATGCTAATTCATGCTAGAATCATGCTAGTAACATGCTAATTCATGCTAAAATCATGCTAACAACATGCTAATTCATGCTAGAATCATGCTAGTAACATGCTAATTCATGCTAGAATCATGCTAACAACATGCTAATTTATACTAGAATCATGCTAACAACATGCTAATTCATGCAAGAATCATGCTAACAACATGCTAATTCATGCTAGAATCATGCTAGTAACATGCTAATTGATGTTAGAATCATGCTAATAACATGCTAATTCATGCTAGAATCATGCTAGTCACATGCTAATGCATACTAGAATCATGCTAACAACATGCTAATTCATGCTAGAATCATGCTAGTCACATGCTAAATCATGCTAGAATCATGCTAGTCACATGCTAATTTATACTAGAATCATGCCAACAACATGCTAATTCATGCAAGAATCATGCTAACAACATGCTAATTCATGCTAGAATCATGCTAGTAACATGCTAATTGATGTTAGAATCATGCTAACAACATGCTAATTCATGCTAGTAAGATGCTAATTTATGCTAAAATCATGCTAACAACATGATAATTCATGCTAGAATCATGCTAGTAACATGCTAATTCATGCTAGAATCATGCTAACAACATGCTAATTCATGCTAGAATCATGCTAGTAACATGCTAATTCATGCTAGAATCATGTTAGCAACATGCTAATTTATGCTAGAATCATGGTAGTAACATGCTAATTCATGCTAGAATCATGCTAACAACATGCTAATTCATGCTAGAATCATGCTAGTAACATGTTAATTCATGCTAAAATCACGCTAGTAACATGCTAATTCATGCTAGAATCATGCTATTAACATGCTAATTAATGCTAGAATCGTGCTAACAACATGCTAATTCATGCTAGAATCATGCTAGTAACATGCTAATTGATGTTAGAATCATGCTAATAACATGCTAATTCATGCTAGAATCATGCTAGTCACATGCTAATGCATACTAGAATCATGCTAACAACATGCTAATTCATGCTAGAATCATGCTAGTCACATGCTAAATCATGCTAGAATCATGCTAGTCACATGCTAATTTATACTAGAATCATGCCAACAACATGCTAATTCATGCAAGAATCATGCTAACAACATGCTAATTCATGCTAGAATCATGCTAGTAACATGCTAATTGATGTTAGAATCATGCTAACAACATGCTAATTCATGCTAGTAACATGCTAATTTATGCTAGAATCATGCTAACAACATGCTAATTCATGCTAGAATCATGCTAGTAACATGCTAATTCATGCTAGAATCATGCTAACAACATGCTAATTCATGCTAGAATCATGCTAGTAACATGCTAATTCATGCTAGAATCATGTTAGCAACATGCTAATTTATGCTAGAATCATGGTAGTAACATGCTAATTCATGCTAGAATCATGCTAACAACATGCTAATTCATGCTAGAATCATGCTAGTAACATGTTAATTCATGCTAAAATCACGCTAGTAACATGCTAATTCATGCTAGAATCATGCTAGTAACATGCTAATTAATGCTAGAATCGTGCTAACAACATGCTTATTCATGCTAGAATCATGCTAGTAACATGCTAATTCATGCTAGAATCGTGCTAACTACATGCTAATTCATGCTAGAGTCGTGCTAGTCACATGCTAATTCATGCTAGAGTCATGCTAGTCACATGCTAAAATCATGCTAACAACATGCTAATTCATGCTAGAATCATGCTTGTAACATGCTAATTCATGCTAGAATCATGCTAACAACATGCTAATTCATGCTAGAATCATGCTAATTCATGCTAGAATCATGTTAGTAACATGCTAACTCATGTTAGAATCATGCTAACAACATGCTAATTCATGCTAGAATCATGCTAGTAACATGCCAATTCATGCTAGAATCATGCTAACAACATGCTAATTCATGCTAGAATCATGCTAATAACATGCTAATCTATCTATCTATCTATCTATCTATCTATCTATCTATCTATCTATCTATCTATCTATCTATCTATCTATCTATCTATCTATCTTTTCATAGTTTTAAAAACTGTTTAAACTAAATAAACTATTACCGTCAGGCTTTCACAAGCCAGCCTCAAAGTTTGTTCTCAAACTTTAAGAATCTAGTTATTATTATTAGGCTGGCTTGTGTAGCAAGCCAGACTACTGTTATCCTATTAAACTTATTATTATATTTATTATTCTTCTTCTGAGACTAAAAATTAAACTCTATCTCGTCCTAGGCCTTTCAAGCTATGACCATCAAACTCGGGTCAGACCTCCGAACTATTCTGACTCGAGTTGCTATATCCTTTCCGACTGATCCGACTTTCGGTTTCCCGAAAAACGTCCCGGGACCGTCGGAAAAATCCCATAGACGTAACATTGGATCAAACTTTGTGACCTCATAACTCCGCATCAGAATGTCACACAGACTTCTAACTGGGCTCATTTAACTCAGACTATCAAACTGCCAATGACTGATCACCTTTAAACTTTCTGGCCACGCCCTAGCAACCACTTTTGGACCCTAGAAACCGTCCCATAGACTTCCATTGCAAAAGACTCTCATTGACTTTACATGGGATCAAACTTTGTGAGCTCATAACTCTGCATCAGACTGTCCTACAGACTAATGGCTAGGCTCATTTAACTCAGTCTAGCCAGCAGCCAATCACCGATGGCCTTTTAACTTTCTAGCCACACCCTAACAACCAGATACTGCACCCTAGCAACTGTCCCATAGACTGCCATTAAAGAGGTTCAGACTGATATTGTCATGCTGCAGTGTGATAGAGACATGGGGGTTGTTTTTAACTGTTCATACTGGCAAGAAGCTTTGATACATCATTAGTCTAAGCTGTCAATCAACTCCATAGCAACAAAACAGACTAACCTAGCAACGATATGGCACCAGCTATATCTCAGCATCAGAACATCGTAGAGAGGCGGGGGTTGGCTTGTTTGACTCATGCTCTTACACCATCTATCTATCTATCTATCTATCTATCTATCTATCTATCTATCTATCTATCTATCTATCTATCTATCTATCTATCTATCTATCTATCTATCTATCTATCTATCTATCTACCTTTATCTATCTACCTCTACCTATCTATGTATCTATCTATCTATCTATCTATCTATCTATCTATCTATCTATCTATCTATCTATCTGTCTGTCTGTCTGTCTCTATCTATCTATCTATCTATCTATCTATCTATCTATCTATCTATCTATCTATCTATCTCTACCTATCTATCTATCTATCTATCTATCTATCTATCTATCTATCTATCTATCTATCTATCTATCTATCTATCTATCTATCCATCATGCTAACAACATGCTAATTCATGCTAGTTACATGCGAATTCATGCTAGAATCATGCTAACAACATGCTAATTCATGCTAGAATCATGCTAATTTATGCTAAAATCATGCTAGTAACATGCTAATCCATGCTAGAATCATGCTAACAACATGCTAATTCATGCTAGATTCATGCTGGTAACATGCTAATTCATGCTAGAATCATGCTAGTATCATGCTAATTCATGCTAGCATCGTGCTAACAACATGCTAATTCATGCTAGAATCATGCTAGTAACATGCTAATTCATGCTAGAATCATGCTAACAACATGCTTATTCATGCTAGAATCATGCTAGTAACATGCTAATTCATGCTAGAATCATGCTAACAACATGCTAATTCATGCTAGAATCATGCTAGTAACATGCTAATTCATGCTAGAATCATGCTAACAACATGCTAATTCATGCTAGAATCATGCTAACAACATGCTAATTCATGCTAGAATCATGCTAACAACATGCTAATTCATGCTAGAATCATGCTAGTAACATGCTAATTCATGTTAGAATCATGCTAACAACATGCTAATTCGTGCTAGAATCATGCTAGTAACATGCTAATTCATGCTAGAAGCATGCTAACAACATGCTAATTTATGCTAGAATCATGCTAGTAGCATGCTAATTCATGCTAGAATCTTGCTAGTAACATGCTAAATCATGCTAGAATCATGCTAACAACATGCTAATTCATGCTAGAATCATGCTAACAACATGCTAATTCATGCTAGAATCATGCTAACAACATGCTAATTCATGCTAGAATCATGCTAGTGAAATGCTAATTCATGCTAGAATCATGCCAACAACATGCTAATTCATGCTAGAATCATGCTAGTAACATGCTAATTCATGTTAGAATCATGCTAACAACATGCTAATTCATGCTAGAATCATGCTAGTAACATGCTAATTCATGCTAGAAGCATGCTAACAACATGCTAATTTATGCTAGAATCATGCTAGTAGCATGCTAATTCATGCTAGAATCTTGCTAGTAACATGCTAAATCATGCTAGAATCATGCTAACAACATGCTAATTCATGCTAGAATCATGCTAACAACATGCTAATTCATGCTAGAATTGTGCTAATTCATGCTAAAATCATGCTAGTAACATGCTAATTCATGCTAGAATCATGCTAGTAACATGCTAATTCATGCTATAATCGTGCTAACAACATGCTAATTCATGTTAAAATCATGCTAACAACATGCTAATTATTGCTAAAATCATGCTAGTAACATGCTAATTCATGCTAAAATCATGCTAACAACATGCTAATTCATGCTAAAATCATGCTAGTAACATGCTAATTCATGCTAGAATCATGCTAACAACATGCTATTTCACGTTAAAATCATGGTAATAACATGCTAATCTACCTACCTATCTATCTATCTATCTATCTATCTATCTATGTATCTATCTATCTATCTATCTATCTATCTATCTATCTATCTATCTATATTTTCATACTTTTAAAAACTGTTTAAACTAAATAAACTATTACCGTCAGGCTTTCACAAGCCAGCCTCAAAGTTTGTTCTCAAACTTTAAGAATCTAGTTATTCTTCTTCTTCTTCTGAGACTAAAATTCAAAATCTATCTCCTCCTAGAGCTTTCGAGCTATGACCACCAAACTCACACCAGACCTCCAAACTATTCTGACTCGGTATGCCATATCTTTTCCGACTGATCCGACTTTCGATTTTCCGAAAAACGTCCCGGGACCGTCGGAAAAATCCCATAGACTTAACATTGGACCAAACTTTGTGACTTCATAACTCTGCATCAGACTGTCGCACAGACTTCTAACTGGGCTCATTTAACTCAGACTACCTAACTGCCAATAACTGATAAGCTTTTAACTTTTTGGCCACGCCCTAGCAACCACTTTTGGACCCTAGAAACTGTCCCATAGACTTCCTTTCAAAAGACTCTCATTGACTTAACATAGGATCAAACTTTGTGAGCTCATAACTCTGCATCAGACTGTCATACAGACTAATGGCTGAGCTCATTTAACTCAGACTACCAAACTGCCAATAACTGATGAGCTTTTAACTTTCTAGCCACACCCTAACAACCAGATACTACACCCTAGCAACAAATGTCCCATAGACTTCCATTGCAAAATACTGTCATTGACTTAACAATACATCTAACTTTGTGACCTCAAAACTATCTATCTATCCTTTTTCAAACTGCTTTTATCTATCATCTATCTATCTATCTATCTATCTATCTATCTATCTATCTATCTATCTATCTATCTATCTATCTATCTATCTATCTATCTATCTATCTATCTATCTATCTATCTATAAACTACTTTATTCTATCTATCTATCTATCTATCTATCTATCTATCTATCTATCTATCTATCTATCTATCTATCTATCTATCTATCTATCATCTATCTATCTATCTATCTATCTATCTATCTATCTATCTATCTATCTATCTATCTATATCTATCTACCTATAAACTACTTTATTCTATCTATCTATCTATCTATCTATCTATCTATCTATCTATCTATCTATCTATCTATCTATCTATCTATCTATCTATCTATCATCAAACTGTTTTTATCTATCTATCTATCTATCTATCTATCTATCTATCTATCTATCTATCTATCTATCTATCTATCTATCTATCTATCTATCTATCTATCTATCTATCTATCTATCTATCTATCTATCTACCTATAAACTACTTTATTCTATCTATCTATCTATCTATCTATCTATCTATCTATCTATCTATCTATCTATCTATCTATCTATCTATCTATCTATCTATCTATCTATCTATCTATCTATCTATCTATCTCTATCTACCTATAAACTACTATTCTATCTATCTATCTATCTATCTATCTATCTATCTATCTATCTATCTATCTATCTATCTATCTATCTATCTATCTATCTATCTATCTATCTATCTATCTATCTATATATCTTCAAACTGTTTTAATCTATCTATCTATCTATCTATCTATCTATCTATCTATCTATCTATCTATCTATCTATCTATCTATCTATCTATCTATCTATCTATCTATCTATCTATCATCAAACTGTTTTATCTATCTATCTATCTATCTATCTATCTATCTATCTATCTATCTATCTATCTATCTATCTATCTATCTATCTATCTATATATATATATATATATCTATCTTCAAACTGTTTTAATCTATCTATCTATCTATCTATCTATCTATCTATCTATCTATCTATCTATCTATCTATCTATCTATCTATCTTCAAACTGTTTTAATCTATCTATCTATCTATCTATCTATCTATCTATCTATCTATCTATCTATCTATCTATCTATCTATCTATCTATCTATCTATCTATCTATCTATCTATCTATCTATCTTCAAACTGTTTTAATCTATCTATCTATCTATCTATCTATCTATCTATCTATCTATCTATCTATCTATATCTATCTATCTATCTATCTATCTATCTATCTATCTATCTATCTATCTATCTATCTATCTATCTATCTATCTATCTATCTATCTATCTATCTATCTATCTATCTTCAAACTGTTTTAATCTATCTATCTATCTATCTATCTATCTATCTATCTATCTATCTATCTATCTATCTATCTATCTATCTATCTATCTATCTATCTATCTATCTATCTATCTATCTATCTTCAAACTGTTTTAATCTATCTATCTATCTATCTATCTATCTATCTATCTATCTATCTATCTATCTATCTATCTATCTATCTATCTATCTATCTATCTATCTATCTATCTATCTATCTATCTATCTATCTTCAAACTGTTTTAATCTATCTATCTATCTATCTATCTATCTATCTATCTATCTATCTATCTATCTATCTATCTATCTATCTATCTATCTATCTATCTATCTATATCTATCTACCTATAAACTACTTTATTCTATCTATCTATCTATCTATCTATCTATCTATCTATCTATCTATCTATCTATCTATCTATCTATCTATCTATCTATCTATCTATCTATCTATCTATCTATCATCAAACTGTTTTTATCTATCTATCTATCTATCTATCTATCTATCTATCTATCTATCTATCTATCTATCTATCTATCTATCTATCTATCTATCTATCTATCTATCTATCTATCTATCTATCTCTATCTACCTATAAACTACTATTCTATCTATCTATCTATCTATCTATCTATCTATCTATCTATCTATCTATCTATCTATCTATCTATCTATCTATCTATCTATCTATCTATCTATCTATCTATCTATCTATCTATATATCTTCAAACTGTTTTAATCTATCTATCTATCTATCTATCTATCTATCTATCTATCTATCTATCTATCTATCTATCTATCTATCTATCTATCTATCTATCTATCTATCATCAAACTGTTTTTATCTATCTATCTATCTATCTATCTATCTATCTATCTATCTATCTATCTATCTATCTATCTATCTATCTATCTATCTATCTATCTATATATATATATATCTATCTTCAAACTGTTTTAATCTATCTATCTATCTATCTATCTATCTATCTATCTATCTATCTATCTATCTATCTATCTATCTATCTATCTATCTATCTATCTATCTATCTTCAAACTGTTTTAATCTATCTATCTATCTATCTATCTATCTATCTATCTATCTATCTATCTATCTATCTATCTATCTATCTATCTATCTATCTATCTATCTATCTATCTATCTATCTTCAAACTGTTTTAATCTATCTATCTATCTATCTATCTATCTATCTATCTATCTATCTATCTATCTATCTATCTATCTATCTATCTATCTATCTATATCTATCTATCTATCTATCTATCTATCTATCTATCTATCTATCTATCTATCTATCTATCTATCTATCTATCTATCTATCTATCTTCAAACTGTTTTAATCTATCTATCTATCTATCTATCTATCTATCTATCTATCTATCTATCTATCTATCTATCTATCTATCTATCTATCTATCTATCTATCTATCTATCTATCTTCAAACTGTTTTAATCTATCTATCTATCTATCTATCTATCTATCTATCTATCTATCTATCTATCTATCTATCTATTTATCTATCTATCTATCTATCTATCTATCTATCTATCTATCTATCTATCTATCTATCTATCTATCTATCTATCTATCTATCTATCTATCTATCTATCTATCTATCTTCAAACTGTTTTAATCTATCTATCTATCTATCTATCTATCTATCTATCTATCTATCTATCTATCTATCTATCTATCTATCTATCTATCTATCTATCTATCTATCTATCTATCTATCTATCTATCTATCTATCTATCTATATCTATCTACCTATAAACTACTTTATTCTATCTATCTATCTATCTATCTATCTATCTATCTATCTATCTATCTATCTATCTATCTATCTATCTATCTATCATCAAACTGTTTTTATCTATCTATCTATCTATCTATCTATCTATCTATCTATCTATCTATCTATCTATCTATCTATCTATCTATCTATCTATCTATCTATCTATCTATCTATCTACCTATAAACTACTTTATTCTATCTATCTATCTATCTATCTATCTATCTATCTATCTATCTATCTATCTATCTATCTATCTATCTATCTATCTATCTATCTATCTATCTATCTATCTATCTCTATCTACCTATAAACTACTATTCTATCTATCTATCTATCTATCTATCTATCTATCTATCTATCTATCTATCTATCTATCTATCTATCTATCTATCTATCTATCTATCTATCTATCTATCTATCTATCTATATATCTTCAAACTGTTTTAATCTATCTATCTATCTATCTATCTATCTATCTATCTATCTATCTATCTATCTATCTATCTATCTATCTATCTATCTATCTATCTATCTATCTATCTATCTATCTATCTATCTATCTATCTATCTATCATCAAACTGTTTTTATCTATCTATCTATCTATCTATCTATCTATCTATCTATCTATCTATCTATCTATCTATCTATCTATCTATATATCTATATATATATATATCTATCTATCTTCAAACTGTTTTAATCTATCTATCTATCTATCTATCTATCTATCTATCTATCTATCTATCTATCTATCTATCTATCTATCTATCTATCTATCTATCTATCTATCTATCTATCTATCTTCAAACTGTTTTAATCTATCTATCTATCTATCTATCTATCTATCTATCTATCTATCTATCTATCTATCTATCTATCTATCTATCTATCTATCTATCTTCAAACTGTTTTAATCTATCTATCTATCTATCTATCTATCTATCTATCTATCTATCTATCTATCTATCTATCTATCTATCTATCTATCTATCTATCTATCTATCTATCTATCTATCTATCTTCAAACTGTTTTAATCTATCTATCTATCTATCTATCTATCTATCTATCTATCTATCTATCTATCTATCTATCTATATCTATCTATCTATCTATCTATCTATCTATCTATCTATCTATCTATCTATCTATCTATCTATCTATCTATCTATCTATCTATCTATCTATCTATCTATCTTCAAACTGTTTTAATCTATCTATCTATCTATCTATCTATCTATCTATCTATCTATCTATCTATCTATCTATCTATCTATCTATCTATCTATCTATCTATCTATCTATCTATCTATCTATCTATCTTCAAACTGTTTTAATCTATCTATCTATCTATCTATCTATCTATCTATCTATCTATCTATCTATCTATCTATCTATCTATCTATCTATCTATCTATCTATCTATCTATCTTCAAACTGTTTTAATCTATCTATCTATCTATCTATCTATCTATCTATCTATCTATCTATCTATCTATCTATCTATCTATCTATCTATCTATCTATCTATCTTCAAACTGTTTTAATCTATCTATCTATCTATCTATCTATCTATCTATCTATCTATCTATCTATCTATCTATCTATCTATCTATCTATCTATCTATCTATCTATCTATCTATCTTCAAACTGTTTTAATCTATCTATCTATCTATCTATCTATCTATCTATCTATCTATCTATCTATCTATCTATCTATCTATCTATCTATCTATCTATCTATCTATCTATCTATCTATCTTCAAACTGTTTTAATCTATCTATCTATCTATCTATCTATCTATCTATCTATCTATCTATCTATCTATCTATCTATCTATCTATCTATCTATCTATCTATCTATCTTCAAACTGTTTTAATCTATCTATCTATCTATCTATCTATCTATCTATCTATCTATCTATCTATCTATCTATCTATCTATCTATCTATCTATCTATCTATCTATCTATCTATCTATCTATCTATCTATCTATCTTCAAACTGTTTTAATCTATCTATCTATCTATCTATCTATCTATCTATCTATCTATCTATCTATCTATCTATCTATCTATCTTCAAACTGTTTTAATCTATCTATCTATCTATCTATCTATCTATCTATCTATCTATCTATCTATCTATCTATCTATCTATCTATCTATCTATCTATCTATCTATCTATCTTCAAACTGTTTTAATCTATCTATCTATCTATCTATCTATCTATCTATCTATCTATCTATCTATCTATCTATCTATCTATCTATCTATCTATCTATCTACAAAATGTTTTTATCTATCTATCTATCTATCTATCTATCTATCTATCTATCTATCTATCTATCTATCTATCTATCTATCTATCTATCTATCTATCTATCTATCTATCTATCTATCTATCTATCATCTATCTATCTATCTATCTATCTACCTATCTATCTATCTTCAAACTGTTTTAATCTATCTATCATGCTAGGAACATGCTAAATAATGTTAGAATCATGCTAGTAACATGCTAAGTCATGCTAGATTCATGCTAATTCATGCTAGTAACTTGCTAATTCATGCTAGAGTCATGCTAATCCATGCTAGAATCATGCTAATAACATGCTAATTCATGCTAGAATCATGCTAATTCATGCTAGAAACATGCTAATAACATGCCACTTCATGCTAGAATCATGCTAATTCATGCTAGAATCATGCTAGTAACATGCCAATTCATGCTAGAACTATGCTAGTAGCATGCTAATCTATGATAAAAACATGCTAATAGCATGCTAAGTCATGCTAGAGTCATGCTAACAACATTCTTATTCATGCTAGAATCATGCTATTAACATGCTAATTCATGCTAGAATCATGCTAGTAACATGCTAATTCATGCTAGAATCATGCTAATTCATGCTAGAATCATGTTAGTAACATGCTAATTCATGCTAGAATCATGCTAGTAGCATGCTAATCCATGCTAGAATCATGCTAATAACATGCTAATTCATGTTAGAATCATTCTAGTAGCATGCTAAGTCATGCTAGAATCATGCTAACAACATGCTAATTCATGCTAGAATCATGCTAATTAATGCTAGAATCATGCTAGTAACATGCTAATTCATGGTAGAATCATGCTAATGCATGCTAGTAGCATGCTAATCTGTGCTAGAATCATGCTGATAGAATGCTAAGTCATGCTACAATCATGCTAACAACATGCTAATTCATGCTAATTCATGCTAGAATCATGCTAATTTTTGCTAGAATCATGCTAATAACATGCTAATTCATGCTAGAATCATGCTAGTTCATGCTTGAATCATGCAAATTTATGCTAGAATCATGCTAGTAACATGCTAATTAATTCTAGAATCATGCTATATCATCCTAGAATCATGCTAGTAATATGCTAATTCATGCTAGAATCATGCTAACAACATGCTAATTCGTGCTAGAATCATGCTAGTAACATGCTAATTCATGGTAGAATCATGCTAGTAACATGCTAATTCATGCTAGAATCATGATAATTCATGCTAGAATCATGCTAATAACATGCTAATACATGCTAGAATCGTGCTAGTAACATGCTAATTCATGCTAGAATCATGCTAACAACATGGTAATTCATGCTAGAATCATGGTAAACTTTAAACTACTTTAAACCTAAAACTGCTTTAAGACTAAGCTACTTTAAACTTAAAACTGCTTTAAAACTTTAAGCTACTTTAAACTTTAAACTGCTTTAAAACTTTAAACTACTTTAAACTGCTTTAAAACTTTAAGCTACTTTTAACTTAAAACTGCTTTAAAACTTAAAAATTAAAGCTTTCTCAAGCCAGCCTAAAGTTTGTCTCGACGAACTTTAATAATCTAGTTAGGCTGGCTTGTCAAAGCCAACCTACTGTTATCCTATTTAAACTTATTATTATTATGTTGGCTTGAGAAAGCCAACATACTGTAATGCTACTTAAACTTATTCTTATTATTATTCTTATTATTATTATTATTCCGGCTTCTGACCAAAAAAAAGCAATCGCTTCTCCTCCCAGGGCTTAGATGCTACAAGCCCCAAATTTGGTCAAAAGCTGCCTACTGCTCATGAGATGGTTGCTGTATGTCCTCATGCCGATAAGATTTGTAGTTTTTTAATTAAAATTTTTTTTATTAAAAAATTGTATCGAGTATTTGGGGCATATAAAAAAGTATACAATCCTCAAATTTGGCCAAAAGATGTGTTTGAAATTACTGATAATTGTCATATTTATTTGGTGTAATTATAAATAACAGTTTTCCTATAAATATTTTTTTTTATATTAAATTTGTAACATTCAAACAAAAAGCTTGTCAGAGTGTCCACGAGATGGCGCCAGAGAACCATTTTTGAGCCCTTTGTAATTTAGTACTGGCCCTTTAAGAGGCACTGCTCCTTTAAGAGGCGGAGATATCCGGAGTTATCCGTGCTGACTCCTCTACTTGTGATAATGAAAATGAAAGCCATGCGAACATTCACGTATTATACAATAAACATATTTAATATAAAATCCTTCTAACTTTATTTTTAATCTGTATTTTAACCCTCTAAAAACAGCTATGTCCTTGCCACAAAACTAATAATCCATCTTCAAAACCTACAATTTCTTTCCATTCGGTCCGGTCGGACCTGAACGTCTTTATACCGTTGTAATCACGTGTAAATTCTAACAAAGACAATGTTTGCACTTTTTAAATCACATTTTATTTATTGTGCAAAAATAAAACATCCAAACAGCATCATAACCAATAAAAACACACAGCAAAGAAAATGTATTTTAAAATAGTGAATATATATACATACAATGTATGAAGATTTTTTATATCCCCTTAATATGCTCTGCTGTTGCTGCATCAATTTCTCTCTATAACATCTGGATTGCAATTTACACTGCAATGTTCACAATTTATTATTATGGGGGGGAAATCCAAACAGTATTATAATGTTTTAAAGCAAAAATGTTAAGAACAATTATTTACAAACAGTGAAAATAAAGTGTGTGTATATACATATATATACATACAGTTGAAGTCAGAATTATTAGCTCCCCTGTTTATTTTTTCCCCAATTTCTGTTTAATGGAGGGAAGATTGTTTCAGCACATTTCTAAGCATAATAGTTTTAATAACTCATTTCTAATAACTTCTTTATTTTATCTTTGCCATGATGACAGTAAATAATATTTGACTTGATATTTTTCAAGACACTTCTATACAGCTTAAAGTGACATTTAAAGCCTTAACTAGGTTAATAAGGTGAACTAGGCAGGTTAGGGTAATTAGGCAAGTTATTGTATAACGATGGTTTGTTCTGTAGACTATCAAAAAAAAATTGCTTAAAGGGGCAAATAATTGTGTCCCAAAAATAGTTTTTAAATAATTAATAACTGCTTTTATTCTAGCCGAAATAAAACAAATAAGACTTTCTCAAGAAGAAAAACTATTATCAGACATACAGTGAAAATTTCCTTGCTCTGTTAAACATAATTTGGGAAATATTTAAAAAAGGGAGAAAAAAAAATCAAAAGGGGGTTAATAATTCTGACTTCAACTGTATATATGTATGTATATATATATATATATATATATATATATATATATATATATATATATATATATATATATATATATATATATATATATATATATATATACATACATATATACATATATACATATATAACACATACACACATTTATGGTTAGGGTTATAAGGATTATTTCTTAATCCCCCTTTTATGTTAGCAAAAACATAAGTTTACTTCAGATATTTCTTTCAAAACAATATTCTGTGCCGCAAAAGAGCCTTCTCCTCACTTGTGATAATGACAATGAAAGCCAAGCTTTTGGCCTATGCTGTACCAAAAAAAAAATAAAATCACCCAGGTGATGACAACTCAATATTACGATTATAACATTGTGTTAGTGGCCAGTGGGGTGGAACAACGTCATTGGTCAGAATTAACCACGTGATGAAGACGTCCTATAATATTGTATTTAATGCGATTTTCTTCCTGTAAACTGTATATAACTATATAACTATAACTATATATATAATGCTGCAAATTACTGTAAATTGACTGTACTCTATATTAACTGCAAAAATTATAAGACTGATTAAATAAAAGACAAATTAACTAAATGCATGTGCTATTGTTTCATTAGTATTTTAATTTAATATTTTTCTTTATATGATATTTATTATAATGTAATTTTGTTCAGATTATAATATATACTATAAATACTAACTATACTATAGTGATCTGCATTAAACAACCTGAACAAATCAGTCCTCTCTCTCTCTCTCTCTCTCTCTCTCTCTTTCTCGATTTGATCAAAAATGTAAATGAGGCCTTCCGATTAACAGTCCAGTGGACCCTAGCAACAGCCTAGAAACCACTCAGAACACCCTAGCAACTACCTAGGAATGCCTTAGCTACACCTTAGCAACCGCCTAGCAACCACTTATCAACCGCTGTGCTTCCTGCCAACTGCCTTTGAGTCCCCGGCGCAGTCACGTTGGCTTTCTCAAGCCAACATCAAAGTTCGTCAACGAACTTTAGGTTCTAGTTTTTATTTATTCTTCTTCTGAGACTAAAATTCAAAATCTATCTGCTCCTTGAACTTTCAAACTATTACCACCAAACTCACACCAGACCTCCAAACTGGTCTGACTCTTTATGCTATATCTTTTCCGACTGATCCGACTTTCGGTTTTCCGAAAAACGTCCCGGGACTGTCGGAAAAATCCCATAGACTTAACATTGGATCAAACTTTGTGCCCTTATAACTCTGCGTCAGACTGTTGCACAGACTTCTAACTGAGCTCATTTAACTCAGACTATCAAACTGCCAATGACTGATCACCTTTAAACTTTCTAGCCACGCCCTAGCAACCACTTTTGGACCCTAGTAACTGTCCCATAGACTTCCATTCAATAGACTCTCATTGACTTAACATGGGATCAAACTTTGTGAGCTCATAACTATGAATCAGACTATCCTACAGACTAATGGCTGAGCTCATTTAACTCCGAATACCAAACTGCCAATAACTGATGAGCTTTTAACTTTCTAGCCACACCCCAAACTACCACATACTGCACCCTAGCAACTGTCCCATAGACTTCCATTACAAAGACTCTCATTGACTTTACATGGGATCAAACTTTGTGAGCTAATAACTCTGAAACAGACTATCCTACAGACTAATGGCTGAGCTCATTTAACTCTGACTACCAATCTGCCAATAACTGATGAGCTTTTAACTTTGTAGCCACACCCCTAACTACCACATACTGCACCCTAGCAACTGTCCCGTAGACTTCCATTACAAAAGACTCTCATTGACTTAACATGGGATCAAACTTTGTGAGCTCATAACTCTGCATCAGACTGTCCTACAGACTTATGGCTGAGCTCATTTAACTCCGACTACCAATCTGACAATAACTGATGAGGTTTTAACTTTCTAGCCACACCCCTAACTACCACATACTGCACCCTAGCAACTGTCCCGTAGACTTCTATTACAAAAGACTCTCATTGACTTTACATGGGATCAAACTTTGTGAGCTCATAACTCAGCATCAGACTGTCATAGAGACTAATGGCTGAGCTCATTTAACTCAGTCTAGCCAGCAGCCAATCACTGATGGCCTTTTAACTTTCTAGCCACACCCCTAACTACCACATACTGCACCCTAGCAACTGTCCTATAGACAGTAATTAGCTGTGCTATCAAATGCTTATAATTCTAACATGCTAATGACATGCCAATCATGCTAGCAACATGCTACTCATATGCTAATCATGCTAATGACATGCTAACTCATACTGGAAACATGCTAATGACATGCTAATTTGTACTAGAATCATGCTAGTAACATGCTAATTCATACTAGACTGATGTTAATAACTGGCCTACATGCATATCTTTGCTTAGCATTGTCCTATTGACTTGGGGGATGGTTCATCTGACTCAGACAACCAATGAGCATCTCAATATGATAATGAAGCTCACAAGCCACGCCCCCAAATTGATTCCATAGACTTCCATTAAAATAGGCCAAGATGCATATCTTTGCATAGCAGTGTCATAGAGACATGGGGGTTGGTTCATTTGACTTAGACAGCCAACCACATTCAAGTGCACTTTGTAACCTCGCCCATAGCAACAAAACAAAGTACCCTAGCAACCATTCATCAACAGCTATATCTCAGCATCCGAACATCGTAGAGACTTGGAGATTGGCTCGTTTGACTCATGCTAGCAAACGGAACTTCCTATATGCTACACATGCTAGCAGTGATTAGCTACATGCTAATATTGACTAGCCAAGTACTGTAACTTGCTAGACATGCTTACTTAGTTTAAATGTTTTATCAAGCATGTATGTGAGGCTTGCCTAGTAACCACCCAGGGTACCCTAGCAACTGCCTAGCAACCACCCAAATTACCCTAGCAACCGCCTAGCAACGGCCTAGTAATGCCTTAGTAAGGGCCTAGCGACCACTCAGGACACCCTAGCAACCGCCTAGCAACACCTTAGCAACCAATTAGAATACCTTAGCAACCACCTAGCAACACCTTAGCAACCACCTAGCAACCACTTGGGACACCTTAGCAACCACCTAGCAACACCTTAGCAACCACCTAGCAACCACTCAGAACACCCTAGCAACTGCCTAGCAACGCCTTAGCAACCACCTAGCAACCACTCAGGACACCCTAGCAACCACCTAGCGATGCCTTAGCAACCACCTAGCAACCACTCAGGACACCCTAGCAACCCCCTAGCAACGCCTTAGCAACCACTCAGAATACCCTAGCAACTACCTAGCAACCACTTAGGACACCTTAGCAACCACCTAGCAACACCTTAGCAACCACCTAGCAACCACTCAGAACACCCTAGCAACCGCCTAGCAACACCTTAGCAACCACCTAGCAACCACTCAGGACACCCCAGCAACTGCCTAGCAACGACTTAGTAACCACTCAGAATACCCTAGCAACCACCTAATCATGCTATGTGACATGCTAATTCATACTAGAATCATTCTAGTAACATGCTAATTCATACTACAATCATGCTCATAACATGCTAATTTATAATAGAATCTTGCTAATAACATGCTAATTCATGCTAGAATCATGCTAGTAACATGTTAATTCAAGCTAGAATCATGCTAGTAACATGCTAAATTTTACTAGAATCATGCTAGTAACATGCTAATTCATACTAGAATCATGCTAGTAACATGCTAATGCATGCTAGAATCATGCTAATAACATGCTAATTCACGCTAGAATCATGCTAGTAACATGTTAATTCATACTATAATCATGCTAATAACATGCTAATTCATACTACAATCATGCTCATAACATGCTAATTTATAATAGAATCTTGCTAATAACATGCTAATTCATGCTAGAATCATGCTAGTAACATGTTAATTCAAGCTAGAATCATGCTAGTAACATGCTAAATTTTACTAGAATCATGCTAGTAACATGCTAATTCATACTAGAATCATGCTAGTAACATGCTAATGCATGCTAGAATCATGCTAATAACATGCTAATTCACGCTAGAATCATGCTAGTAACATGTTAATTCATACTATAATCATGCTAATGACATGCTAATTCATGCTAGAATCATGCTAATAACATGCTAATTCATACTAGAATCATGCTAGTAACAGGCTAATTCATACTAGAATCATGCTAGTAACATGCTAATGCATGCTAGAATCATGCTAGTAACATGCTAATTCATGCTAGAATCATACTAGTAACATGCTAATTCATGCTAGAATCATGCTAGTAGCATGCTAATTTATACTAGAATCATGCTAGTGACATGCTAATTTATTCTAGAATCATGCTAGTAACATGCTTATTCATGCTAGAATCATGCTAATAACATGCTAATTTATACTAGAATCATGCTAATAACATGCTAATTTGTACTACACTCATGCTAATAACATGCTAATACATGCTAGAATCATGCTAATTCATGCTAGAATCATGCTAATAACATGCTACTTATACTTTTTCAAACTATTTTTAAACTAAATAAACTATTACCAACAGGCTTTGTCAAGCCAGCCTCAAAGTTTGTCTCGACGAACTTTACTGTCTAGTTATTATTAGGCTGGCTTGTGTAGCAAGCCAGACTACTGTTATCCTATTAAACTTATTATTATTAATATTATTATTCTTCTTCTGAGACTAAAAATTAAACTCTATCTCGTCCTAGGCCTTTCAAGCTATGACCATCAAACTCGGGTCAGACCTCCGAACTATTCTGACTCGAGTTGCTATATCCTTTCCGACTGATCCGACTTTCGGTTTTCCGAAAAACGTCCCGGGACCGTCGGAAAAATCCCATAGACGTAACATTGGTTCAAACTTTGTGACCTCATAACTCCGCATCAGAATGTCACACAGACTTCTAACTGGGCTCATTTAACTCAGACTATCAAACTGCCAATGACTGACCACCTTTAAACTTTCTGGCCACGCCCTAGCAACCACTTTTGGACCCTAGAAACCGTCCCATAGACTTCCATTGCAAAATACTCTCATTGACTTTACATGGGATCAAACTTTGTGAGCTCATAACTCTGCATCAGACTGTCCTACAGACTAATGATTGAGCTCATTTAACTCAGTCTAGCCAGCAGCCAATCACTGATGGCCTTTTAACTTTCTAGCCACACCCTAACAACCAGATACTGCACCCTAGCAACTGTCCCATAGACTGCCATTAAAGAGGTTCAGACTGATATTGTCATGCTGCAGTGTGATAGAGACATGGGGGTTGTTTTTAACTGTTCATACTGGCAAGAAGCTTTGATACATCATCAGTCTAAGCTGTCAATCAACTCCATAGCAACAAAACAGACTAACCTAGCAACGATATAATAGCAGCT
>NC_141045.1:3977500-3990000 GCF_052040795.2 Danio rerio
AGCAACGATATGGCACCAGCTATATCTCAGCATCAGAACATCGTAGAGAGGCGGGGGTTGGCTTGTTTGACTCATGCTCTTAGACCATCTATCTATCTATCTATCTATCTATCTATCTATCTATCTATCTATCTATCTATCTATCTATCTATCTACCTCTACCTATCTATCTATCTATCTATCTATCTATCTATCTATCTATCTATCTATCCATCATGCTAACAACATGCTAATTCATGCTAGAATCATGCTAGTTACATGCTAATTCATGCTAGAATCATGCTAGTCACATGCTAATTCATGCTAGAATCATGCTAACAACATGCTAATTCATGCTAGAATCATGCTAATTTATGCTAGAATCATGCTAGTAACATGCTAATCCATGCTAGAATCATGCTAACAACATGCTAATTCATGCTAGATTCATGCTAATTCATGCTAGAATCATGCTAGTATCATGCTAATTCATGCTAGCATTGTGCTAACAACATGCTAATTCATGCTAGAATCATGCTAGTAACATGCTAATTTATGCTATAATCATGCTAACAACATGCTAATTCATGCTAGAATCATGCTAGTAACATGCTAATTCATGCTAGAATCATGCTAACAACATGCTAATTCATGCTAGAATCATGCTAACAACATGCTAATTCATGCTAGAATCATGCTAGTAACATGCTAATTCATGCTAGAATCATGCTAACAACATGCTAATTCATGCTAGAATCATGCTAACAACATGCTAATTCATGCTAGAATCATGCTAACAACATGCTAATTCATGCTAGAATCATGCTAGTGAAATGCTAATTCATGCTAGAATCATGCTAACAACATGCTAATTAGGCTGGCTTGTGTAGCAAGCCAGACTACTGTTATCCTATTAAACTTATTATTATTAGGCTGGCTTGTGTAGCAAGCCAGACTACTGTTATCCTATTAAACTTAATATTATTAGGCTGGCTTGTGTAGCAAGCCAGACTACTGTTATCCTATTAAACTTATTATTATTAATATTATTAGGCTGGCTTGTGTAGCAAGCCAGACTACTGTTATCCTATTAAACTTAATATTATTAGGCTGGCTTGAGAAACAAGCCAGACTACTGAAATCCTATTTAAACTTATTATTTTTTTTATATATTATTCTTCTTCTTCTTCTGAGACTAAAATTCAAAATCTATCTCCTCCTAGAGCTTTCGAGCTATGACCACCAAACTCACACCAGACCTCCAAACTATTCTGACTCGGTATGCCATATCTTTTCCGACTGATCCGATATTCGATTTTCCGAAAAACGTCCCGGGACCGTCGGAAAAATCCCATAGACTTAACATTGGACCAAACTTTGTGACCTCATAACTCTGCATCAGACTGTCACACAGACTTCTAACTGGGCTCATTTAACTCAGACTACCTAACTGCCAATAACTGATGAGGTTTTAACTTTCTGGCCACGCCCTAGCAACCACTTTTGGACCTTAGAAACTGTCCCATAGACTTCCATTCAAAAGACTCTCATTGACTTAACATGGGATCAGACTTTGTGAGCTCATAACTCTCAATCAGACTGTCCACCAGACTAATGGCTGAGCTCATTTAACTTAGACTACCAAACTGCCAATAACTGAAGAGCTTTTAACTTTCTAGCCACACCCTAACTACCAGATACTGCACCCTAGCAACAACAGTCCCATAGACTTTTATTGCAAAAGACTGTCATTGACTTAACAATAGATCTAACTTTGTGACCTCAAAACTATCTATCTATCCTTTTTCAAACTGCTTTTATCTATCTATCTATCTATCTATCTATCTATCTATCTATCTATCTATCTATCTATCTATCTATCTATCTATCTATCTATCTATCTATCTATCTATCTATCTATCTATCTATCTATAAACTACTTTAATCTATCTATCTATCTATCTATCTATCTATCTATCTATCTATCTATCTATCTATCTATCTATCTATCTATCTATCTATCTATCTATCTATCTATCTATCTATCTATCTATCTATCTATAAACTGCTTTAATCTATCTATCTATCTATCTATCTATCTATCTATCTATCTATCTATCTATCTATCTATCTATCTATCTATCTATCTATCTATCTATCTATCTATAAACTGCTTTAATCTATATCTATCTATCTATCTATCTATCTATCTATCTATCTATCTATCTATCTATCTATCTATCTATCTATCTATCTATCTATCTATCTATCTATCTATCTATAAACTGCTTTAATCTATCTATCTATCTATCTATCTATCTATCTATCTATCTATCTATCTATCTATCTATCTATCTATCTATCTATCTATCTATCTATCTATCTATCTATCTATCTATCTATCTATCTATCTATAAACTGCTTTAATCTATCTATCTATCTATCTATCTATCTATCTATCTATCTATCTATCTATCTATCTATCTATCTATCTATCTATCTATCTATCTATCTATCTATCTATCTATCTATCTATAAACTGCTTTAATCTATCTATCTATCTATCTATCTATCTATCTATCTATCTATCTATCTATCTATCTATCTATCTATCTATCTATCTATAAACTGCTTTAATCTATCTATTTATCTATCTATCTATCTATCTATCTATCTATCTATCTATCTATCTATCTATCTATCTATCTATCTATCTATCTATCTATCTATAAACTGCTTTAATCTATATCTATCTATCTATCTATCTATCTATCTATCTATCTATCTATCTATCTATCTATCTATCTATCTATCTATCTATCTATCTATCTATCTATCTATCTATCTATAAACTGCTTTAATCTATCTATTTATCTATCTATCTATCTATCTATCTATCTATCTATCTATCTATCTATCTATCTATCTATCTATCTATCTATCTATCTATCTATCTATCTATCTATCTATAAACTGCTTTAATCTATCTATCTATTTATCTATTTATCTATCTATCTATCTATCTATCTATCTATCTATCTATCTATCTATCTATCTATCTATCTATCTATCTATCTATCTATCTATCTATCTATCTATCTATCTATCTATAAACTGCTTTAATCTATCTATCTATCTATCTATCTATCTATCTATCTATCTATCTATCTATCTATCTATCTATCTATCTATCTATCTATCTATCTATCTATCTATCTATCTATCTATAAACTGCTTTAATCTATCTATCTATCTATCTATCTATCTATCTATCTATCTATCTATCTATCTATCTATCTATCTATCTATCTATCTATCTATCTATCTATCTATCTATCTATCTATCTATCTATCTACCTCTTTCTATCTATCTATCTATGTATCCATCATGCTAACAACATGCTAATTCATGCTAGAATCATGCTAGTTACATGCTAATTCATGCTAGAATCATGCTAGTCACATGCTAATTCATGCTAGAATCATGCTAGTCACATGCTAATTCATGCTAGAATCATGCTAGTCACATGACAATTCATGCTAGAATCATGCTAGTAACATGCTAATTCATGTTAGAATCATGCTAACAACATGCTAATTCATGCTAGATTCATGCTAGTAGCATGCTAATTCATGTTAGAATCATGCTAACAACATGCTAATTCATGCTGGAGTCATGCTAGTAACATGCTAATTCATGCTAGAATTATGCTAACAACATGCTAATTCATGCTAGAATCATGCTAGTCACATGCTAATTCATGCTAGAATCATGCTAGTCACATGCTAATTCATGCTAGAATCATGCTAACAACATGCTAATTCATGCTAGAATCATGCTAGTAACATGCTAATTCATGTTAGAATCATGCTAACAACATGCTAATTCATGCTAGATTCATGCTAGTAGCATGCTAATTCATGTTAGAATCATGCTAACAACATGCTAATTCATGCTGGAGTCATGCTAGTAACATGCTAATTCATGCTAGAATCATGCTAACAACATGCTAATTCATGCTAGAATCAAGCTAGTCACATGATAATTCATGCTAGAATCATGCTAACAACATGCTAATTCATGCTAGAATCATGCTAGTAACATGCTAATTCATGCTAGAATCATGCTAGTAACATACTAATTCATGCAAGAATCATGCTAACAACATGCTAATTCATGCTAGAATCATGCTAGTAACATGCTAATTCATGCTAGAATCATGCTAACAACATGCTAATTCATGCTAGAATCGTGCTAAATCATGCTAAAATCTTGCTAGTAACATGCTAATTCATGTTAAAATCATACTAGGTACATGCTAATTCATGCTAGAATCATGCTAACATCATGCTAATTCATGCTAGAATCATGCTAACAACATGCTAATTCATGCTTGAATCATGCTAGTCAAATGCTAATTCATGCTAGAATCATGCTAGTCAAATGCTAATTCATGCTAGAATCATGCTAACAACATGCTAATTCATGCTAGAATCATGCTAACAACATGCTAATTCATGCTAGAATCATGCTAACAACATGCTAATTCATGCTAGAATCATGCTAACAACATGCTAATTCATGCTAGAATCATGCTAGTGAAATGCTAATTCATGCTAGAATCATGCTAACAACATGCTAATTAGGCTGGCTTGTGTAGCAAGCCAGACTACTGTTATCCTATTAAACTTATTATTATTAGGCTGGCTTGTGTAGCAAGCCAGACTACTGTTATCCTATTAAACTTAATATTATTAGGCTGGCTTGTGTAGCAAGCCAGACTACTGTTATCCTATTAAACTTATTATTATTAATATTATTAGGCTGGCTTGTGTAGCAAGCCAGACTACTGTTATCCTATTAAACTTAATATTATTAGGCTGGCTTGAGAAACAAGCCAGACTACTGAAATCCTATTTAAACTTATTATTTTTTTTATATATTATTCTTCTTCTTCTTCTGAGACTAAAATTCAAAATCTATCTCCTCCTAGAGCTTTCGAGCTATGACCACCAAACTCACACCAGACCTCCAAACTATTCTGACTCGGTATGCCATATCTTTTCCGACTGATCCGATATTCGATTTTCCGAAAAACGTCCCGGGACCGTCGGAAAAATCCCATAGACTTAACATTGGACCAAACTTTGTGACCTCATAACTCTGCATCAGACTGTCACACAGACTTCTAACTGGGCTCATTTAACTCAGACTACCTAACTGCCAATAACTGATGAGGTTTTAACTTTCTGGCCACGCCCTAGCAACCACTTTTGGACCTTAGAAACTGTCCCATAGACTTCCATTCAAAAGACTCTCATTGACTTAACATGGGATCAGACTTTGTGAGCTCATAACTCTCAATCAGACTGTCCACCAGACTAATGGCTGAGCTCATTTAACTTAGACTACCAAACTGCCAATAACTGAAGAGCTTTTAACTTTCTAGCCACACCCTAACTACCAGATACTGCACCCTAGCAACAACAGTCCCATAGACTTTTATTGCAAAAGACTGTCATTGACTTAACAATAGATCTAACTTTGTGACCTCAAAACTATCTATCTATCCTTTTTCAAACTGCTTTTATCTATCTATCTATCTATCTATCTATCTATCTATCTATCTATCTATCTATCTATCTATCTATCTATCTATCTATCTATCTATCTATCTATCTATCTATCTATCTATCTATAAACTACTTTAATCTATCTATCTATCTATCTATCTATCTATCTATCTATCTATCTATCTATCTATCTATCTATCTATCTATCTATCTATCTATCTATCTATCTATCTATAAACTGCTTTAATCTATCTATCTATCTATCTATCTATCTATCTATCTATCTATCTATCTATCTATCTATCTATCTATCTATCTATCTATCTATCTATCTATCTATAAACTGCTTTAATCTATATCTATCTATCTATCTATCTATCTATCTATCTATCTATCTATCTATCTATCTATCTATCTATCTATCTATCTATCTATCTATCTATAAACTGCTTTAATCTATCTATCTATCTATCTATCTATCTATCTATCTATCTATCTATCTATCTATCTATCTATCTATCTATCTATCTATCTATCTATCTATCTATCTATCTATCTATCTATCTATCTATCTATAAACTGCTTTAATCTATCTATCTATCTATCTATCTATCTATCTATCTATCTATCTATCTATCTATCTATCTATCTATCTATCTATCTATCTATCTATCTATCTATCTATCTATAAACTGCTTTAATCTATCTATCTATCTATCTATCTATCTATCTATCTATCTATCTATCTATCTATCTATCTATCTATCTATCTATCTATCTATCTATAAACTGCTTTAATCTATCTATTTATCTATCTATCTATCTATCTATCTATCTATCTATCTATCTATCTATCTATCTATCTATCTATCTATCTATCTATCTATCTATAAACTGCTTTAATCTATATCTATCTATCTATCTATCTATCTATCTATCTATCTATCTATCTATCTATCTATCTATCTATCTATCTATCTATCTATCTATCTATCTATCTATCTATAAACTGCTTTAATCTATCTATTTATCTATCTATCTATCTATCTATCTATCTATCTATCTATCTATCTATCTATCTATCTATCTATCTATCTATCTATCTATCTATCTATCTATAAACTGCTTTAATCTATCTATCTATTTATCTATTTATCTATCTATCTATCTATCTATCTATCTATCTATCTATCTATCTATCTATCTATCTATCTATCTATCTATAAACTGCTTTAATCTATCTATCTATCTATCTATCTATCTATCTATCTATCTATCTATCTATCTATCTATCTATCTATCTATCTATCTATCTATCTATCTATCTATCTATAAACTGCTTTAATCTATCTATCTATCTATCTATCTATCTATCTATCTATCTATCTATCTATCTATCTATCTATCTATCTATCTATCTATCTATCTATCTATCTATCTATCTATCTATCTATCTATCTACCTCTTTCTATCTATCTATCTATGTATCCATCATGCTAACAACATGCTAATTCATGCTAGAATCATGCTAGTTACATGCTAATTCATGCTAGAATCATGCTAGTCACATGCTAATTCATGCTAGAATCATGCTAGTCACATGCTAATTCATGCTAGAATCATGCTAGTCACATGACAATTCATGCTAGAATCATGCTAGTAACATGCTAATTCATGTTAGAATCATGCTAACAACATGCTAATTCATGCTAGATTCATGCTAGTAGCATGCTAATTCATGTTAGAATCATGCTAACAACATGCTAATTCATGCTGGAGTCATGCTAGTAACATGCTAATTCATGCTAGAATTATGCTAACAACATGCTAATTCATGCTAGAATCATGCTAGTCACATGCTAATTCATGCTAGAATCATGCTAGTCACATGCTAATTCATGCTAGAATCATGCTAACAACATGCTAATTCATGCTAGAATCATGCTAGTAACATGCTAATTCATGTTAGAATCATGCTAACAACATGCTAATTCATGCTAGATTCATGCTAGTAGCATGCTAATTCATGTTAGAATCATGCTAACAACATGCTAATTCATGCTGGAGTCATGCTAGTAACATGCTAATTCATGCTAGAATCATGCTAACAACATGCTAATTCATGCTAGAATCAAGCTAGTCACATGATAATTCATGCTAGAATCATGCTAACAACATGCTAATTCATGCTAGAATCATGCTAGTAACATGCTAATTCATGCTAGAATCATGCTAGTAACATACTAATTCATGCAAGAATCATGCTAACAACATGCTAATTCATGCTAGAATCATGCTAGTAACATGCTAATTCATGCTAGAATCATGCTAACAACATGCTAATTCATGCTAGAATCGTGCTAAATCATGCTAAAATCTTGCTAGTAACATGCTAATTCATGTTAAAATCATACTAGGTACATGCTAATTCATGCTAGAATCATGCTAACATCATGCTAATTCATGCTAGAATCATGCTAACAACATGCTAATTCATGCTTGAATCATGCTAGTCAAATGCTAATTCATGCTAGAATCATGCTAGTCAAATGCTAATTCATGCTAGAATCATGCTAACAACATGCTAATTCATGCTAAAATCATGCTAGTAACATGATAATTCATGCTAGAATCATGCTAGTAACATACTAATTCATGCTAGAATCATGCTAACAACATGCTATATCATGCTAGAATCATGCTAGTAACATGCTAATTCATGCTAGAATCATGCTAACAACATGTTAATTCATGCTAGAATCGTGCTAATTCATGCTAAAATCATGCTAGTAACATGCTAATTCATAGTGGAATCGTTCTAAAAACATGCTAATTCATGCTAGAATCATGCTAACAACATGCTAATTCATGCTAGAATCATGCTAGTAACATGCTAACAACATGCTAATTCATGCTAAAATCATGCTAGTAAAATGCTAATTCATGCTAGAATCATGCTAACAACATGCTATTTCACGCTAGAATCATGCTAATAATATGCTAATCTATCTATCTATCTATCTATCTATCTATCTATCTATCTATCTATCTATCTATCTATCTATCTATCTATCTATCTATATTTTCATACTTTTTAAAACTGTTTAAACTAAATAAACTATTACCGTCAGGCTTTCACAAGCCAGCCTCAAAGTTTGTTCTCAAACTTTAAGAATCTAGTTATTATTATTCTTCTTCTGACTCTAAAAATCAAAATCTATCTCCTCCTTGAACTTTCGAACTATTACCACCAAACTCACACCAGACCTCCAAACTATTCTGACTCGGTATGCTATATCTCCTCAGACTGATTGGACTTTCGGTTTTCCGAAAAACGTCCCGGGACTGTCGGAAAAATCCCATAGACTTAACATTGGACCAAACTTTGTGACCTCGTAACTCTGCGTCAGACTGTCGCACAGAACTCTAACTGGGCTCATTTAACTCAGACTATCAAACTGCCAATGACTGATCACCTTTAAACTTTCTAGCCACGCCCTAGCAACCACTTTTGGACCCTAGAAACTGTCCCATAGACTTCCATTCAAAAGACTCTCATTGACTTAACATGGGATCAAACTTTGTGAGCTCATAACTCTGGATCAGACTGTCCTACAGACTAATGGCTGAGCTCATTTAACTACGACTACCAAACTGCCAATAACTGGTGAGGTTTAACTTTCTAGCCACACCCCTAACTACCACATACTGCACCCTAGCAACTGTCCCGTAGACTTCCATTACAAAAGACTCTCATTGACTTTACATGGGATCAAACTTTGTGAGCTCATAACTCTGCATCAGACTGTCATACAGACTAATGGCTGAGCTGATTTAACTCAGACTACCAAACTGCCAATAACTGATGAGCTTTTAACTTTCTAGCCACACCCCTAACTACCACATACTGCACCCTAGCAACTGTCCCGTAGACTTCCATTCAAAAGACTCTCATTGACTTATCATGGGATCAAACTTTGTGAGCTCATAACTCTGCATCAGACTGTCATACAGACTAATGGCTAAGCTCATTTAACTCAGTCTTGCCAGCAGCCAATCACTGATGGCCTTTTAACTTTCTAGCCACACCCCTAACTACCACATACTGCACCCTAGCAACTGTCCTATAGACTGTAATTAGCTGTGCTTTCAAATGCTTATAATTCTAACATGCTAATGACATGCCAATCATGCTAGCAACATGCTACTCATATGCTAATCATGCTAATGACATGCTAACTCATACTGGAAACATGCTAATGACATGCTAATTTGTACAAGAATCATGCTAGTAACATGCTAATTCATACTAATAATACTAACTCATTCATTCAACTCATTCATACTAACTCATGTTAATAACTGGCCTACATGCATACCTTTGCTTAGCAGTGTCCTATTGACTTGGGGGATGGCTCATCTGACTCAGACAACCAATGAGCATCTCAATATGATAATGAAGCTCACAAGCCACGCCCCCAAATTGATTCCATAGACTTCCATTAAAATAGGCCAAGATGCATATCTTTGCATAGCAGTGTCATAGAGACATGGGGGTTGGTTCATTTGACTTAGACAGCAAACCACAATCAAGTGCACTCTGTAACCTCGCCCATAGCAACAAAACAGAGTACCCTAGCAACCATTCATCAACAGCTATATCTCAGCATCAGAACATCGTAGAGACTTGGAGATTGGCTCGTTTGACTCATGCTAGCAAACGGAACTTCCTAAATGCTACACATGCTAGCAGTGATTAGCTACATGCTAATATTGACTAGCCAAGTACTGTAACTTGCTAGAAATGCTTACTAAGTATAAATGTTTTATCAGGCATGTATGTGAGGCTTGCCTAGTAACCAACCAGGGTACCCTAGCAACTGCCTAGCAACCATCCAAATTACCCTAGCAATCGCCTAGCAACCACCTAGCAACGGCCTAGTAATGCCTTAATAAGGGCCTAGTGACCACTCAGGACACCCTAGCAACCGCCTAGCAACGCCTTAGCAACCACTCAGAATACCTTAGCAACCACCTAGCAACACCTTAGCAACCACCAAGCAACCACTTGGGACACCTTAGCAACCGCCTAGCAACACCTTAGCAACCACCTAGCAACCAGTCAGAACACCCTAGCAACCGCCTAGCAACGCCTTAGCAACCACCAAGCAACCACTCAGGACACCCTAGCAACCACCTAGCAACACCTTAGCAACCACCTAGCAACCACTCAGGACACCCTAGCAACCGCCTAGCAACGCCTTAGCAACCACTCAGAATACCCTAGCAACCACCTAGCAACACCTTAGCAACCGCTTAGCAACCACTTAGGACTCCTTAGCAACCACCTAGCAACACCTTAGCAACCACCTAGCAACCACTCAGAACACCCTAGCAACCACCTAGCAACACCTTAGCAACAACCTAGCAACCACTTAGAACACCCTAGCAACCGCCTAGCAACACCTTAGCAACCACTCAGAACACCCTAGCAACCACCTAGCAACATCTTAGCAACCACTCAGAACACCCTAGCAACCGCCTAGCAACGCCTTAGCAACCACCTAGCAACCACTCAGAACACCATAGCAACCACCTAGCAACAGCCTAGCAACCGCCTAGCAACATCTTAGCAACCACCTAGCAACCACTCAGGACACCCTAGCAACTGCCTAGCAACGACTTAGCAACCACTCAGAATACCCTAGCAACCACCTAAGCATGCTATGTGACATGCTAATTCATACTAGAATCATGCTAGTAACATGCTAATTCATACTAGAATCATGCTAATAACATGCTAATCCATACTAGAATCATGCTAGTAACATGCTAATGCATGCCAGAATCATGCTAATAACATGCTAATTCACGCTAGAATCATGCTAGTAACATGCTAATTCATACTATAATCATGCTAATAACATGCTAATTCATGCTAGAATCATGCGAGTAACATGCTAATTCATGCTAGAATCATTCTAGTAACATGCTAATTCATACTAGAATCATGCTAAAATCATGCTAATAACCTGCTAATTCATACTAGAATCATGCTAGCAGTATGCTAATTCATACTAGAATCATGCTAGTGACATGCTAATTTATTCTAGAATCATGCTAGTAACATGCTAATTCATGCTAGAAGCATGCTAATAACATGCTAATTTATACTAGAATCATGCTAATAAAATGCTAATTTATACTACACTCATGCTAATAACATGCTAATCCATGCTAGAATCATGCTAATGCATGCTAGAATCATGCTAATAACATGCTACTTATCCTTTTTCAAACTTTGAAAAAACTTTTTCAAACATGCTAATTTATACTAAAATCATGCTAATAAAATGCTAATTTGTACTACACTCATGCTAATAACATGCTAATCCATGCTAATCCATGTTAGAAACATGCTAATGCATGCTAGAATCATGCTAATAACATGCTACTTATACTTTTTCAAACTTTGAAAAAACTTTTTCAAACATGCTAATTTATACTAGAATCATGCTAATAAAATGCTAATTTGTACTACACTCATGCTAATAACATGCTAATCCATGCTAATCCATGCTAGAAACATGCTAATGCATGCTAGAATCATGCTAATAACATGCTACTTATACTTTTTCAAACTGTTTTTAAACTAAACAAACTATTACCAACAGGCTTTGTCAAGCCAGCCTCAAAGTTTGTCTCGACGAACTTTACTGTCTAGTTATTATTCTTCTTCTGAGACTAAAAATTAAACTCTATCTCGTCCTAGGCCTTTCAAGCTATGACCATCAAACTCGGGTCAGACCTCCGAACTATTCTGACTCGAGTTGCTATATCTTTTCCGACTGATCCGACTTTCGGTTTTCCGAAAAACGTCCCGGGACCGTCGAAAAAATCCCATAGACGTAACATTGGATCAAACTTTGTGACCTCATAACTCCGCA
>NC_141045.1:3995000-4050000 GCF_052040795.2 Danio rerio
TCCCGGGACTGTCGGAAAAATCCCATAGACGTAACATTGGATCAAACTTTGTGACCTCATTACTCGGCATCAGAATGTCACACAGACTTCTAACTGGGCTCATTTAACTCAGACTATCAAACTGCCAATGACTGATCACCTTTAAACTTCCTGGCCACGCCCTAGCAACCACTTTTGGACCCTAGAAACCGTCCCATAGACTTCCATTGCAAAAGACTCTCATTGACTTTACATGGGATCAAACTTTGTGAGCTCATAACTCTGCATCAGACTGTCCTACAGACTAATGGCTGAGCTCATTTAACTCAGTCTAGCCAGCAGCCAATCACTGATGGCCTTTTAACTTTCTAGCCACACCCTAACAACCAGATACTGCACCCTAGCAACTGTCCCATAGACTGCCATTAAAGAGGTTCAGACTGATATTGTCATGCTGCAGTGTGATAGAGACATGGGGGTTGTTTTTAACTGTTCATACTGTCAAGAAGCTTTGATACATCATCAGTCTAAGCTGTCAATCAACTCCATAGCAACAAAACAGACTAACCTAGCAACGATATAGCACCAGCTATATCTCAGCATCAGAACATCGTAGAGAAGCGGGGGTTGGCTTGTTTGATCTATCTATCTATCTATCTATCTATCTATCTATCTATCTATCTATCTATCTATCTATCTATCTATCTATCTATCTATCTATCTATCTATCTATCTATCTATCTATCTACCTGTATCTATCTATCTATCGATCTATCTACCTCTATCTATCTATCTACCTCTATCTATCTATCTATCGATCTATCTACCTCTATCTATCTATCTACCTCTATCGATCTATCGATCTATCTACCTCTATCTATCTATCTATCTATCCATCCATCCATCCATCCATCCATCCATCCATCCATCCATCCATCCATCCATCCATCCATCTATCTATCTATCTATATATCTATCTATCTATCTATCTATTTATCTATCTTTCTATCTATCCATCATGCTAACAGCATGCTAATTCATGCTAGAATCATGCTAGTTACATGCTAATTCATGCTAGAATCATGCTAGTCACATGCTAATTCATGCTAGAATCATGCTAGTCACATGCTAATTCATGCTAGAATCATGCTAGTCACATGCTAATTCATGCTAGAATCATGCTAACAACATGCTAATTCCTGCTAGAATCATGCTAATTCGTGCTAAAATCATGCTAGTAACATGCTTATGCTAGTAACATGCTAATTCATGCTAACAACATGTTAAATCATGCTAGAATCATGCTAACAACATGCTAAATCATGCTAGTAACATGCTAATTCATGCTAAAATCGCGCTAGTGACATGCTAATTCATGCTAGAATTGTGCTAACAAGCATGCTTATTCATGCTAGAATCATGCTAACAACATGCTAATTCATGCTAGAATCATGCTAGTAACATGCTAATTCATGCTAGAATCATGCTAGTAACATGCTAATTCATGCTAGAATCGTGCTAGTAACATGCTAATTCATGCAAGGATCATGCTAGTCACATGCTAATTCATGCTAGAATCATGCTAACAACATGCTAATTCATGCTAGAATCATGCTAGTAACATGCTAATTCATGCTAGAATCATGCTAACAACTTGCTAATTCATGCTAGAATCATGCTAGTAACATGCTAATTCATGCTAGAATCATGCTAGTCACATGCTAATTCATGCTAGAATCATGCTAGTCACATGCTAATTCATGCTAAACTCATGCTAGTAACATGCTAATTCATGCTAGAATCATGCTAACAACATGCTAATTCATGCTAGAATCATGCTAACAACATGCTAATTCATGCTAGAATCATGCTAGTCACATGCTAATTCATGCTAGAATTATGCTAACAACATGGTAATTCATGCTATAATCATGCTAGTAACATGTTAATTCATGCTAGAATCATGCTAACAACATGCTAATTCATGCTAGAATCGTGCTAACAACATGCTAATTCATGCTAGAATTGTGCTAGTAACATGCTAATTCATGCTAGAATCGTGCTAACAACATAATAATTCATGCTAGAATTGTGCTAGTAACATGTTAATTCATGCTAGAATCATCTATCTATCTATCTATCTATCTATCTATCTATCTATCTATCTATCTATCTATCTATCTATCTATCTATCTATCATTTCATACTTTTTAAAACTGTTTAAACTAAATAAACTATTACCATCAGGCTTTCACAAGCCAGCCTCAAAGTTTGTTCTCAAACTTTAAGAATCTAGTTATGGTGGCTTGAAAAGCCAACATACTGTTATCTCACGTAAACTTATTATTATTCTTCTTCTTCTTCTTCTTCTTCTTCTTATTCTTCTGAGACTAATTTTAAAGTGTATCTCCTCCTAAACTTTTCAAGCTTCATACTTCAAACTTTCGTCAAACCTTCAAACTGGTCTGACTCGGGTTGCTATATCTTTTCCGACTGATCCGACTTTCGGTTTTCCGAAAAACGACCCGGAAAATTCCCAAAATTCCCATTGACTTAACATTGGGTCAAACTTTGTGACCTTATAACTCTGCATCAGACTGTCCTACAGACTTCTAACTGGGCTCATTTAACTCAGTCTAGCCAGCAGCCAATAACTGATGACCTTTAAACTTACTAGCCACTCCCTAGCAACCACTTTTGGCACCCTAGCAACTGTCCCATAGACTTCCATTGTAAAAGACTGCCATTGACTTAACATTGGGTCAACCTTTGTGAGCTCATAACTCTGCATCAGACTGTCCTACAGACTAGAGTCAGGCCCCATTCAACTCAGTCTAGTCAGCAGCCAATCACTGATGACCTTTAGACTTACTAGCCACTCCCTAGCAACCACTTATGGCACCCTAGCAACTGTCCCGTAGACTTCCATTCGAAAGACTCTCATTGACTTAACATGGGATCAAACTTTGTGAGCTCATAACTCTGCATCAGACTGTCACACAGACTAATGGCTGAGCTCATTTAACTCAGTCTAGCCAGCAGCCAATCACTGATGGCCTTTTAACTTTCTAGCCACACCCCTAACTACCACATACTGCACCCTAGCAACTGTCCTATAGAATGTAATTAGCTGTGCTATAAAATGCTTATAATTCTAACATGCTAATGACATGCCAATCATGCTAGCAACATGCTACTCATATGCTAATCATGCTAATGACATGCTAACTCATACTGGAAACATGCTAATGACATGCTAATTTGTACTAGAATCATGCTAGTAACATGCTAATTCAAACTAGACTCATGTTAATAACTGGCCTACATGCATATCTTTGCATAGCAGTGTCCTATTGACTTGGGGGATGGCTCATCTGACTCAGACAACCAATGAGCATCTCAATATGATAATGAAGCTCACAAGCCCCGCCCCCAAATTGATTCCATAGACTTCCATTAAAATAGGCCAAGATGCATATCTTTGCATAGCAGTGTCATAGAGACATGGGGGTTGGTTCATTCGACTAAGACAACCAACCACATTCAAGTTCACTCTGTAACCTCGCCCATAGCAACAAAACAGAGTACCCTAGCAACCATTCATCAACAGCTATATCTCAGCATCAGAACATCGTAGAGACTTGGAGATTGGCTCGTTTGACTCATGCTAGCAAACGGAACTTCCTATATGCTACACATGCTAGCAGTGACTAGCTACATGCTAATATTGACTAGCCCAGTACTGTAACTTGCTAGAAATGCTTACTAAGTATAAATGTTTTATCAATCATGTATGTGAGGCTTGCCTAGTAACCAACCAGGGTACCCTAGCAACTGCCTAGCAACCACCCAAATTACCCTAGCAACCGCCTAGCAACCACCTAGCAACGGCCTAGTAATGCCTTAGTAAGGGCCTAGCGACCACTCAGGACACCCTAGCAACCGCCTAGCAACGCCTTAGCAACCACTCAGAATACCTTAGCAACCACCTAGCAACACCTTAGCAACCACCTAGCAACCACTTGGGACACCTTAGCAACCGCCTAGCAACACCTTAGCAACCACCTAGCAACCACTCAGAACACCCTAGCAACTGCCTAGCAACGCCTTAGCAACCACCTAGCAACCACTCAGGACACCCTAGCAACCACCTAGCAACACCTTAGCAACCACCTAGCAACCACTCAAGACACCCTAGCAACCACCTAGCAACGCCTTAGTAACCACTCAGAACACCCTAGCAACCATCTAGCAACCACTTAGGACACCTTAGCAACCACCTAGCAACACCTTAGCAACCACCTAGCAACCACTCAGAACACCCTAGCAACCGCCTAGCAACACCTTAGCAACTACCTAGCAACCACTTAGGACACCCTAGCAACCGCCTAGCAACACCTTAGCAACCACCTAGCAACCACTTAGGACACCCTAGCAACCGCCTAGCAACACCTTAGCAACCACCTAGCAACACCTTAGCAACCACCTAGCAACCACTCAGGACACCTTAGCAACCACCTAGCAACACCTTAGCAACCACCTAGCAACCACTCAAGACACCCTAGCAACCACCTAGCAACGCCTTAGTAACCACTCAGAACACCCTAGCAACCATCTAGCAACCACTTAGGACACCTTAGCAACCACCTAGCAACACCTTAGCAACCACCTAGCAACCACTCAGAACACCCTAGCAACCGCCTAGCAACACCTTAGCAACTACCTAGCAACCACTTAGGACACCCTAGCAACCGCCTAGCAACACCTTAGCAACCACCTAGCAACCACTTAGGACACCCTAGCAACCGCCTAGCAACACCTTAGCAACCACCTAGCAACACCTTAGCAACCACCTAGCAACCACTCAGGACACCTTAGCAACCACCTAGCAACACCTTAGCAACCACCTAGCAACCACTCAGAACACCCTAGCAACCGCCTAGCAACACCTTAGCAACCACTCAGGACACCCTAGCAACCACCTAGCAACACCTTAGCAACCACCTAGCAACCACTCAGGACACCCTAGCAACCACCTAGCAACGCCTTAGCAACCACTCAGAATACCCTAGCAACCACCTAGCAACCACTTAGGACACCTTAGCAACCATCTAGCAACACCTTAGCAACCACTCAGAACACCCTAGCAACCGCCTAGCAACACCTTAGCAACCACCTAGCAACCACTCAGAATACCCTAGCGACCACCTTGCAACACCTTAGTAACCACTTAGCAACTAGTCAGAACACCTTAGCAACTGCCTAGCACCACCTTAGCAACCACTTAGCAACCACTCAAAACACCCTAGCAACCGTCTAGCAACACCCTAGCAACCACCTAGCAACTAGTCAGACCACCTTAGCAACTGCCTTGCACCACCTTAGCAACCACCTAGCAACCACTTAAAACACCCTAGCAACCACCTAGTAAAATGCTAATTCATGCTAGAATCATGCTAACAACATGCTAATTCATGCTAGAATCATGCTAGTAACATGCTAATTTATGCTAGATTTATGCTAACAACATGCTAATTCATGCTAGAATCATGCTAGTAACATGCTAATTCATGCTAGAATCATGCTAACAACATGCTAATTCATGTAAGAATCATGCTACTAACATGCTAATTCATGCTAGAATTATCCTAGTAGCATGCTAATTCATGCTAGAATCATGCTAGTAACATGCTAATTCAACCACTTCAAACTTTCAGATTCGGCTTTTCAAGCCACCATAAAGTTTGTCCTCAAACTTTAATATCTAGTTCTTCTTCTTAATCTTCTGAGACTAATTTCTAAGTGTATCTCCTCCTAAACTTTTCAAGCTTCATACCTCAAACTTTCGTCAAACCTTCAAACTGGTCTGACTCGGGTTGCTATATCTGTTCTAACTGATCCGACTTTCGGTTTTCCGAAAAACGACCCGGAAAATTCCCAAAATTCCCATTGACTTAACATTGGGTCAAACTTCGTGACCTTATAACTCTGCATCAGACTGTCCTACAGACTTCTAACTGGGCTCATTCAACTCAGTCTAGTCAGCAGCCAATAACTGATGACCTTTAAACTTACTAGCCACTCCCTAGCAACCACTTATGGCACCCTAGCAACTGTCCCATAGACTTCCATTGTAAAAGACTGCCATTGACTTAACATTGAGTCAACCTTTGTGAGCTCATAACTCTGCATCAGACTGTCCTACAGACTAGAGTCAGGCCTCATTCAACTCAGTCTAGCCAGCAGCCAATCACTGATGACCTTTAGACTTACTAGCCACTCCCTAGCAACCACTTATGGCACCCTAGCAACTGTCCCATAGACTTCCATTGTAAAAGACTGCCATTGACTTAACATTGAGTCAACCTTTGTGACCTCATAACTCTGCATCAGACTGTCATAGAGACTAATGGCTGAGCTCATTTAACTCAGTCTAACCAGCAGCCAATCACTGATGGCCTTTTAACTTTCTAGCCACACCCCTAACTACCACATACTGCACCCTAGCAACTGTCCTATAGAATGTAATTAGCTGTGCTATCAAATGCTAATAATTCTAACATGCTAATGACATGCCAATCATGCTAGCAACATGCTACTCATATGCTAATCATGCTAATGACATGCTAACTCATACTGGAAACATGCTAATGACATGCTAATTTGTACTAGAATCATGCTAGTAACATGCTAATTCATACTAGACTCACGTTAATAACCGGCCTACATGCATATCTTTGCTTAGCAGTGTTCTATTGACTGGGGGGATGGCTCATCTGACTCAGACAACCAATGAGCATCTCAATCTAATAATAAAGCTCACAAGCCACGCCCCCAAATTGATTCCATAGACTTCCATTAAAATAGGCCAAGTTGCATATCTTTGCATAGCAGTGTCATAGAGACATGGGGGTTGGTTCATTTGACTAAGACAACCAACCACATTCAAGTTCACTCTGTAACCTCGCCCATAGCAACAAAACAGAGTACCCTAGCAACCATTCATCAACAGCTATATCTCAGCATCAGAACATCGTAGAGACTTGGAGATTGGCTCGTTTGACTCATGCTAGCAAACGAAACTTCCTATATGCTACACATGCTAGCAGTGACTAGCTACATGCTAATATTGACTAGCCAAGTACTGTAACTTGCTAGAAATGCTTACTAAGTATAAATGTTTTATCAAGCATGTATGTGAGGCTTGCCTAGTAACCAACCAGGGTACCCTAGCAACTGCCTAGCAACCACCCAAATTACCCTAGCAACCGCCTAGCAACCACCTAGCAACGGCCTAGTAATGCCTTAGTAAGGGCCTAGCGACCACTCAGGACACCCTAGCAACCGCCTAGCAACGCCTTAGCAACCACTTAGAATACCTTAGCAACCACCTAGCAACACCTTAGCAACCACCTAGCAACCACTTGGGACACCTTAGCAACCGCCTAGCAACACCTTAGCAACCACCTAGCAACCACTCAGAACACCCTAGCAACTGCCTAGCAACGCCTTAGCAACCACCTAGCAACCACTCAGGACACCCTAGCAACCACCTAGCAACACCTTAGCAACCACCTAGCAACCACTCAGGACACCCTAGCAACCACCTAGCAACACCTTAGCAACCACTCAGAACACCCTAGCAACCATCTAGCAACCACTTAGGACACCTTAGCAACCACCTAGCAACACCTTAGCAACCACTCAGAACACCCTAGCAACCGCCTAGCAACACCTTAGCAACCACCTAGCAACCACTTAGGACACCCTAGCAACCGCCTAGCAACACCTTAGCAACCACCTAGCAACACCTTAGCAACCACCTAGCAACCACTCAGGACACCTTAGCAACCACCTAGCAACACCTTAGCAACCACCTAGCAACCACTCAGAACACCCTAGCAACCACCTAGCAACACCTTAGCAACCACCAAGCAACCACTCAGGACACCCTAGCAACCACCTAGCAACGCCTTAGCAACCACTCAGAATATCCTAGCAACCACCTAGCAACCACTTAGGACACCTTAGCAACCACCTAGCAACACCTTAGCAACCACTCAGAACACCCTAGCAACCGCCTAGCAACACCTTAGCAACCACCTAGCAACCACTCAGAATACCCTAGCGACCACCTTGCAACACCTTAGTAACCACTTAGCAACTAGTCAGAACACCTTAGCAACTGCCTAGCACCACCTTAGCAACCACCTAGCAACCCCTCAAAACACCCTAGCAACCGTCTAGCAACACCCTAGCAACCACCAAGCAAATAGTCAGACCACCTTAGCAACTGCCTTGCACCACCTTAGCAACCACCTAGCAACCACTTAAAACACCCTAGCAACCGCCTAGTAAAATGCTAATTCATGCTAGAATCATGCTAACAACATGCTAATTCATGCTAGAATCATGCTAGTAACATGCTAATTTATGCTAGATGTATGCTAACAACATGCTAATTCATGCTAGAATCATGCTAGTAACATGCTAATTCATGCTAGAATCATGCTAACAACATGCTAATTCATGTAAGAATCATGCTACTAACATGCTAATTCATGCTAGAATTATCCTAGTAGCATGCTAATTCATGCTAGAATCATGCTAGTAACATGCTAATTCATGCTAGAATCATGCTTACAACATGCTAATTCATGCTAGAATCATGCTAGTAACATGCTAATTCATGCTAGAATCATGCTAACAACATGCTAATTCATGTAAGAATCATGCTACTAACATGCTAATTCATGCTAGTAATATGTTAACTCAAGCTAAATTCATACTAACATTCTATTTACACTTTAAAACCACTTCAAACTTTCAGATTCGGCTTTTCAAGCCACCATAAAGTTTGTCCTCAAACTTTAATATCTAGTTTTATTTGTTATATTTAAGGAGGAAATATCAAATAGCAGCAAATAAAACCAGGGTCATAAATTTCCCAGTTCTCTAAACATTTTAGTATTCTTGCAAGATTCTTTATATCGTTAAAGGTTATTAACTGTTCTTATCGTTAAAGGTCATTAAACCGTCTATCAAAGTTATCTGGTCTTTAATAATGCCCTTAACATTAGCTTAAAATGTGTTTATACGTTTTGCATAGAATGTTTATACTTGATTATTTTATTAAATAAATAAAACTCACTATTTATAGTACGCTAAAAAAATTATTTTGTAATCTTTCTTGTTACTAAATGATAAAATTAACTTGCATGAAAAAATACCATAATAATTTACACAGGCCACGGCCACCCTTGTGTAAACTCTGGCCACCCCAATATGATTTAGTTGTTGATATTATTAATTTAAAATATGAAAAAATTAAAATTAAATTAAATAGAAATTAAGAAAAAATAAGATAAACTAAATGAAATAAAACATAAGTAAAATAACAAAAAATTAAATAAAATAAAAATAAGAAAAAAAAGAAAAAATAGGAAATAGATAAATATAAAATAAACAAATAAATAAAAAAAAAATAAGAAAAAATAAAACAAAATTTAAAAATTGTAGAAAAGAATAAAAGAAAAGAAAAAAAGAATAAGAAAAAATGTGAAAAATAAAATTAAAACAGAAACTAAGAAAAAAATAATAGCATAAAATAAATAAACAAAAAAATAAGATTTTTTTTGAAGAAATAAAATAAAAAATAAAATAAATGATAAAATAAAAAAGGAAAAAAAAATAAGAAAAAAAAACTAACGGAAAAAATAAATATAAAAATTAAATAAGAAATAAAATCAAGCTCTGTCTCAGATTATATACAGGAGTCTGTGCAGTTATATTTTCCTATTAATTGTTAACTTATACAAGGGAATCTGTGTGTTTGGTCTGCTGACTGATTCGCCTTTTAAAGGGTCTTGTGGTTATAAGTTATGCAAATATTTCAATATAATATTCCAAGTTGTTTATAACTATATTTAATAACCAATGGTATTTGGTGTTATTTATTGATTTTTAGTGTTAGTTTAATTTAGTGACATATTGATTTATTTAATTATATTTAAGGAGGAAATATAAGATTCTTAACCGTTCTTATCGTTAAAGGTCATTAAACTGTCTATCAAAGTTATCTGGTCTTTAATAGTGTCCTCAAAACATTAACTTAGAAATGTGTTTACATTTGCATAGAATGTTTATACTCAATTATTTTATTAAAAAAACCTCACTATTTATAGTATGCTAAAAATTAGATTTTGTAATCTTTCTTGTTACTAAATAATAAAATTAACTTGCATGAAAAGAATGCCATTGTCATTTACACTTGGGCGCCCCTGTGGCCACCCCAATATGATTTAGTTGTTGATATTATTAATTTAATGTATTTGCGTAAATTCACAATATTTCAATAAATAAATAAATTAATTAATAAATAAAATGCGGCCACTAAATTATTGTTTGATCAGCGCAAACGACGTGTTTGATTCACTGAGATTGCACACTTTTTTATTAGGAAATCATTATTTTTTAAATGAAAAAGTTATAAAAATATTAATAATAATAAAATAAATAAATAGATGCATTTTGAAATCAGCTTTACAGAATCTAGTTTATATAGCAACTCCATTATTTTGCTGGTTGACTTAAAAGGGCCTAAAATCTCAATGATTTTACAAAAACGCACATCAAAAGAAGAATATGTATTAATATGTTGTTGTGGCTCAAAAAGAAGCATGGATAAATGACAGTATTAGGGTCTGTGTGTGTGTGTGTGTGTGTGTGTGTAGTAATGTCTTTTGTTCAGTTTGTTCATTTGTTTGTTTTATTAATTCATTCATTAATCTCCATTAGTTTAAGGCATGGCATATACTGTATTCTGTACAATAAAAGTATGTGGAAAACAACTTACCTGAAAGGTGTTTTTAAAGAAGGCTAAATATGGATTTTTATTTGGTTTGCACGTGTACTTGCTGAATTATTTCAAGGAATAAATTGCAATATTTCAAGAGTAATTAATGGAATTAATGAAAACTTCCTTATTTCATTTACCAGAAACAAAAATATAACATTACTCATTATTCACAATACATACACAATTCATTATCTTTGTGTGTGCCACCACAAGATTTGGTGTTGCTTTACTTGGCCACCCCTAAGAAACATATCTGAGGGCGCCACTGAATTTACAGTCAGCACTAGAGTGCTTCTGAACTATAAAGCACTTGAATTGAGCTGTTGTGGTAATTCTAGAGTTACTATAGTAACACAACAATTATAATAATATAAACAAATCACCCAATACTGTTTCTACAGCTGTAGGGTGTGTTATTGGATATATAGTAGGCATGTGATTATAACCGTTTTCAAGGTTTACTGCTGTTTGGAAAAGTCAAGGTTTTAAAAACGCCAACATTTTCTGCTATACCATTCCTAAGGTATTTGTGAGATTTTTTATTTACATTTTTTTTCTTCTTCAGTTTTTTGGATAACAGTATCTCCAGCAGAAAGATATCATTTTAATATGTATATTAATATTTATATGAATATTGTAATTTTATTATTTTAGTCCATCCATTAGTCCATAAATTTCCAGATAGATAGATGTACTTGATAATTGTAATGCATGTTGAACACAAAAACATTCGTAAGAAGTAGAGAAGAGGAAACAAAGATAGAAAAGGACTAGATAAAAGTTATAATCTCTTTTAAATTCACCTATGAAATCTTGTGTCCTCAGGCTGGTCGACCTGGAGCCGGAGCCGAGCCCCAGATTGGAGGGTGATGATGGGGGTCGGAGGGAGAAAAAGCCCCCGGATGAGGCCGGCGCAGACAGACGAGAGGCGTACAACATGTCCCGTCTGCGCAGCTCCTCTCTGGAGATCAAGGAGAAAGGCACAGAGTTCCTCCGAGAGCAGCTGGACGCAGCACAGAAGGTAGACAATTAGCTCTCGATGTTGGGGAAAAAAATGACATCGCAATATTTTATTCATTAGTAACTGCTAATTTCTGGGTGAACTGTCCCTTTAAGAGACTTCCCCAACCGGGTTTATAAAGCTCAGGACCCTCTCAAACAGTATATTAGAGAGCATGTGTTGTTATCAGATGCAGACTAACTCCCAACAACAAACTATACAAACATTTTTAACTTATTATTAGTATTTTTTGTAATGTGTACTGTGCATTAATCACTGTTTTGGCCAGTCTGTGAGCTTATTTGCTTGTTGCTTCTCTCTCTCACTTCTTTTTATTTTATTAGGGGCCAAGCACCGTAGGTGCGTAGGCACCTATTGCTTTCGTTAGTGTTCTTATTATTATTATTATTATTATTATTATTATTATTATTATTATTATTATTATTCTTCTTCTTCTTCTTCCGTTTCTTCCGCCGGATTTGAATGGCAGCCCATATAGGCGTATGCGGGAAAGTTGTATAATTTGGCACAATGATAGAGGCCAGTATTAACATTAATCAGGCCAATTATGAAGTCTCAAAATCAAACTCTCTAGCGCCACCACTTGTCCAAACTTTCACGTATGTTTATCATCATAACTTTTGAACCGAATGGGCTACAATCAAAATTCTTTTTTCCTCTGATTCCTTGGCTCAGTCCGATTCAAACCCACCCTATGACGTCATTTTCCGTCATGAATTTTTTCGCGCTATTTTAAATTTTTCGAAAAACCTATTTGATCGAACTCGTCCTAGGCCGTGTCTCAGATTTTCACCAAAATTGAATCACATGATCTACAGACCATGCCAACCAAAAGTTATGGAATTCAAGTTGATTAGACCAACTGTTTTCGTTTAATTTACGAACTAATTTAACGTAGAACTTGTGAAAATGGACTCGAGGCGATATCTCTGTAACGCATTCACCGATTCACACCAAACTTGGTGTGTGTTATGACAACTAGGGTCTAAGGTTAAATGCAGAGTTTCGGCGCACTGCCCCCTAGTGGTCCGGAGATACTTAAAACTTGCTTTTTGGCTTATAACGTCTCAACCTTTCGTCCGAAACTCATGAAACTGGTCTCATTACATCCGGCAGAGCATGCCGAGTCAAATGATGTCTGATTTTCACAGGTCAGCCATTTTGGGCGTCGCCCATTTCGATTTTTGCCCAAAAATGCTATATTTTACCAACATAGTCACATATCATTACAAAACATGGTAAGCATCTGGCACAATGATAGAGGACAGTATTAACAATAATCAAACCAAATATGAAGTCTCAAAATCAAACTCTCTAGCGCCACCACTTGTACAAACGTTCATGTATGTTTATCATGATAAATTTTGAACCAAATGGGCTACAATCAAAATTCTTTTTTCCCCTGATTCCTTGTCTCAGTCCGATTCAAACGCACCCTATGTCGTCATTTTCCGTCATGAATTTTTTCGCGCTATTTAAAATTTTTCGAAAAACCTATTTGATCGAACTTGTCCTAGGCCGTGTCTCCGATTTTCACCAAAATTTAATCACATGATCTACAGACCATGCCAACCAAAAGTTATGGAATTCAAGTTGATTTGACCAACCGTTTTCGTTAAACTTGCGATCAAATTTAACGTAGAACTTGCAAAGCTGGACTTGAGACGATATCTCCGTAACGCATTCACCGATTCACACCAAACTTGGTGTGTGTTATGACAACTAGGTTTTGAGGCTATTTGCGGAGTTTCGGCACACTGCCCCCTAGTGGTCCGGAGATACAAAAAACTTGCTTTTTTGGTTTATAACGCCTCAACCTTTCGTCTGAAACTCATAAAACTGCTCTCATTACATCCGGCAGAGCATGTCGAGCCGAGTGATGTCTGATTTTTACAGGTCAGCCATTTTGGGCATCGACCATTTCGATTTTTGGTGTAAAATGCTATATTTTACCAACACATTCACATATCATTACAAAACATGGTATGCATCTTCAACCCCATGCCCTGAAAGTCCTTAAAAACTTCTGGAGCAGTGCCACCTTTTGGTCAAAAGTGCTTGGCCCCTTAATTGCTGCTTGCAGCTATATTTATTATTATTAGGGGCCAAGCACCGTAGGTGCGTAGGCACCTATTGCTTTCGTTAGTGTTCTTATTATTATTATTATTATTATTATTCTTCTTCTTCTTCTTCTTCTTCTTCCGTTTCTTCCGCCGGATTTGAATGGCAGCCCATATAGGCGTATGCGGGAAAGTTGTATAATTTGGCACAATGATAGAGGCCAGTATTAACATTAATCAGGCCAATTATGAAGTCTCAAAATCAAACTCTCTAGCGCCACCACTTGTCCAAACTTTCACGTATGTTTATCATCATTACTTTTGAACCGAATGGGCTACAATCAAAATTCTTTTTTCCTCTGATTTCTTGGCTCAGTCCAATTCAAACGCACCCTATGACGTCATTTTCCGTCATGACTTTTTTCGCGCTATTTTAAATTTTTCGCAAAACCTATTTGATCGAACTCGTCCTAGGCCGTGTCTCCGATTTTCACCAAAATTTAATCAAATGATCTACAGACCATGCCAACCAAAAGTTATGGAATTCAAGTTGATTAGACCAACCGTTTTTGTTTAACTTGCGAACTAATTTAACGTAGAACTTGCGAAAATGGACTTGAGGCGATATCTCTGTAACGCATTCACCGATTCACACCAAACTTGGTGTGTGTTATGACAACTAGGGTCTAAGGTTAATTGCGGAGTTTCGGCGCACTGCCCCCTAGTGGTCCGGAGATACTAAAAACTTGCTTTTTGGCTTATAACGTCTCAACCTTTCGTCCGAAACTCATGAAACTGGTCTCATTACATTCGGCAGAGCATGCCGAGTCGAATGATGTCTGATTTTCACAGGTCAGCCATTTTGGGCGTCGCCCATTTCGATTTTTGGCCAAAAATGCTATATTTTACCAACACATTCACATATCATTACAAAACATGGTATGCATCTTCAACCCCATGCCCTGAAAGTACTCAAAAACGTCTGGAGCAGCGCCACCTTATGGCCAATAGTGCTTGGCCCCTTAATTGCTGCTTGCAGCTATATTTCTTCTTCTTCTTCTTCTTCTTCTTCTTCCGTTTCTTCCGCCGGATTTGAATGGCAGCCCATATAGGCGTATGCGGGAAAGTTGTATAATTTGGCACAATGATAGAGGCCAGTATTAACATTAATCAGGCCAATTATGAAGTCTCAAAATCAAACTCTCTAGCGCCACCACTTGTCCAAACTTTCACGTATGTTTATCATCATAACTTTTGAACCGAAAGGGCTACAATCAAAATTCTTTTTTCCTCTGATTCCTTGGCTCAGTCCGATTCAAACCCACCCTATGACGTCATTTTCCGTCATGAATTTTTTCGCGCTATTTTAAATTTTTCGAAAAACCTATTTGATCGAACTCGTCCTAGGCCGTGTCTCCGATTTTCACCAAAATTGAATCACATGATCTACAGACCATGCCAACCAAAAGTTATGGAATTCAAGTTGATTAGACCAACCGTTTTCGTTTAACTTGCGAACTAAATTAACGTAGAACTTGCGAAAATGGACTTGAGGCGATATCTCTGTAACGCATTTACCGATTCACAACAAACTTGGTGGGTGTTATGACAACTAGGGTCTAAGGTTAATTGCGGAGTTTCGGCGCACTGCCCCCTAGTGGTCTGGAGATACAGAAAACTTGCTTTTTGGCTTATAACGTCTCAACCTTTCGTCCGAAACTCATGAAACTGGTCTCATTACATTCGGCAGAGCATGCCTAGTCGAATGATGTCTGATTTTCACAGGTCAGCCATTTTGGGCGTCGCCCATTTCGATTTTTGGCCAAAAATGCTATATTTTACCAACATATTCACATATTATTACAAAACATGGTATGCATCTGGCACATTAATAGAGGACAGTATTAACAATAATCATGCCAAATATGAAGTCTAAAAATCAAACTCTCTAGCGCCACCACTTGTCCAAACTTTCACGTATGTTTATCATGATAACTTTTGAACCAAATGGGCTACAATCAAAATTCTTTTTTCCCCTGATTCCTTGGCTCAGTCCGATTCAAACGCACCCTATGACGTCATTTTCTGTCATGAATTTTGTCACGCTATTTAAAATTATTCGAAAAACCTATTTGATCGAACTCGTCCTAGGCCGTTTCTCCGATTTTCACCAAAATTGAATCACATGATCTACAGACCATGCCAACCAAAAGTTATGGAATTCAAGTTGATTAGACCAACCGTTTTCGTTTAACTTGCGAACTAATTTAACAAAGAGCTTGCGAAAATGGACTTGAGGCGATATCTCTGTAACGCATTCACCGATTCACACCAAACTTGGTGTGTGTTATGACAACTAGGGTCTAAGGTTAATTGCGGAGTTTCGGCGCACTGCCCCTTAGTGGTCCGGAGATACTAAAAACTTGCTTTTTGGCTTATAACGTCTCAACCTTTCGTCCGAAACTCATGAAACTGGTCTCATTACATCCGGCAGAGCATGCCGAGTCGAATGATGTCTGATTTTCACAGGTCAGCCATTTTGGGTGTCGCCCATTTCGATTTTTGGCCAAAAATGCTATATTTTACCAACACATTCACATATCATTACAAAACATGGTATGCATCTTCAACCCCATGCCCTGAAAGTACTCAAAAACGTCTGGAGCAGCGCCACCTTATGGCCAATAGTGCTTGGCCCCTTAATTGCTGCTTGCAGCTATATTTATTATTATTATTATTACTTTATTTTTATTATTATCATTTTGGTGTAATTTTTAAAATTAATAAATGAAGTTTAAAAAGTGTTTTGACGCTCACTTGAAGTAGTTTTGGACTTGTGAGAAAGTGTTAACGCGAATAATGGGAGATAGAAACGTATTTCCTCGAATAAACTCTGGAGTAACAAACATTACAGCCACGTGACCAATCAGCTGTCTGCATTATGCTTGCCTTGTTTACTATTGGTTTAGTCATCCCTTTATTCATCAGAGGTTTCCACAGCGGAATGAACCACCAACTATTCCAGCATATGTGTTACATAGCGGATGTCCTTCCAGCTGCAACCCAGTACTGGGAAATACCCAGACACTCACACATTCACACTCATACACTACGGCCAATTTAGTTTATTCAATTCCCCTATAGCGCATGTGTTTGGACTGTGGGGGAAACCGGAGCACCCAGAGGAAACCCACACCAACACGAGGGGAACATGCAAACTCCACACAGAAATGCCAACTGACCCAGTCGGAACTCGAACTGGTTCTTGACTGTGAGGCGACAGTGCTAACCACTGAGTCACCGTGCCGCCCCTCTTTTTAGAATACTTCAGTGTTAATGCACTACTTACACTATTTCAACTACAAAATAGTGTAAAATAGTGCATAAGTATGCCATTTGGGACACACCTACAGCATTTAGTGGGTGTATATCTGAATCATAGTGTTTTGAATATATTAGAAAAAGGGGCGGGGCTTTATCAAACCATACTTAATATAAACCAAACACTATTGGATAAGGATATAGGCTATGTATTTTAAAATATAACTAATATTTAAAGCATAATAATAAAAATAATAATCAGGGCGGCACGGTGGCTCAGTAGTTAGCCTGGTTTGAGTCCCGTCTGGGCCGGCTGGCGTTTCTGTGTGGATCTCCGGATCCCCCTTAGTCCAAACACATGCGCTATAGTTCAACTGAATAAACTAAATTGGCCCTAGTGTGTGTGAATGAGTGTGTATGGGTGTTTTCCATTACTGGGTTGTGACTGGAAGGGCATGCGCTGTGTAAAACATATGCTGGATAAGTTGGCGGTTCATTCCACTGTGGCGACCCCGATAAATAAGGAAACAAGCCGAAGGAGAAAGAATGGAAATAATGACCTGCAATCATTTATCAACAATCTAAAATAATTAGGATCTTTAATAATGTACTGAAAATATTGCATATGTTTAAAAGGGGGAGGGGCTTTTCTGTATGCCCCGCCCTGTCTTCATTTCTGCCATGCAGAATGCAGTTCAGAAAAGCGCCAAGGTTTAATTTTACACCCTGTATTCTGTGTTTGCAGGAGCTGAAGCTGAAGGACGAGGAGTGTGAAAGACTGTCTCATGTCAGGAATCAACTGGAGCAGGAGCTGGAGGAGCTGACTGCCAGTCTGTTTGAGGTGGGCGGGGCTAACATGACATCATCACTGACAGTAGATTGACGCTGAACAGAGAGTAGTGAATGGGAGAGCACCTCAACTTCATTTTCTGCATTCATATTTGCTCAGATAATATAAGATAAGCAAAACAAAAACAAAAAGAAAGAAACAGAAAACGGCAGGCAGAAGAGAGAACAACGTCATATCAAGGTCACTTCCCAAAAAAAGTAATTAAAGGGACAGTTCACCCAAAAATGAAAATTGTCATTATTTATTCATCCTCCAAATTTACTGCTTTACTCATCCTTCCAAAACTGAGTTTCTTTCCTCTGTTGAACACGCTGATATTAACATCTAAATAACCGACCTTTAATAATGTCACAAACCTGTGTGTATGTTCATCTCTCTTTTCTAGGAGGCTCATAAGATGGTTCGAGAAGCCAACGTGAAGCAGGCGGCGGCTGAGAAACAGCTGAAGGAGGCGCAGGGAAAGGTGCTTCTCTCTCTGAACGTCTTAATTCAATTAAAGTTTATTTCTATAGCACTTTTCACTATTATTATTGTTTCAAAGCAGCTTTACAATAGGTGCGCATTAGTACATTACAATCAAAATCAGAAGAGTTCAGGTTATTAGTTACTTTAACTAATTACTAATAACTTTATCAGTTAAAGTTATTATATACACTCACTGGCCACTTTATTAGGTACACCTTACTAGTACAGGGTTGGACCCCCTTTTACCTTCAGATCTGCCTTAATCCTTCGTGGTGTAGATTCAACAAGCTACTGGAAATATTCCTCAGAGATTTTGCCTCATATTGACATGATAGCATCACACAGTTGCTGCAGATTTGTCGGCTGCACATCCATGATGTCAATCTCCCGTCTGAGATGATTCACGCTTTATGACACGGTGTGTTTCCCTGCTAGAAGTAGCCATCAGAAGATGAAGACACTGTGGTCATAAAGGGATGGACATGGTCAGATACAATACTCAGGGCCCAGTTTTTTAAAAGTAATCCACTAGGATTTTGGATAAGGGATTAGATCAAATCTTGAAAATGGGTTTTTCAAAAGAAAAAACGAATTACCTAATGGGATTAGATCACGTAATCCAATTTTGGTTTTGATCCGGATCAAACCTTTAGTTTGGGTTTTTCAGACCTTTTTTGTAGGATCTGGATCACTTTGAGCCAAAAAACCTGGATTAAACTGATCCTATCAGAAGGGTGGATTTAGCATGGATTTCATGCCCAAAATGTAATGAAAACTTACAAAAATGATTAAATAATATTATTTTTGGATCATACAGTATCTTACGAGATATACTATTTATTCATAAGGTTTTAATTTTATTTGTTCATCTGTCAGGCTATAGTGATTATTGGCTTTAACGTATTCAGCCTTTCAGTATAGGCCTACAGCAAAGTAGAAAGAGTTTGGCCTCATAAAATAATCCCCCAAACAGCTGTCAAAACTGACCAAAAACAATCAATTTTATTCTTTCACTATTTGATATATATATTCATCACAATGGAAAATGTTTTTCTTTTTAGAATATTTATTAGTGATGCATGCAATGATTACAGAATAAAAAAAAATGCAAAGAATAGCAATCAATGATTTTTGAAATCTCTTTCAACAATTGCAAAAAGAGTCTGAAAGGGCAGAAGCACAGCTTCATCTGGCAGAGAAACAACTGACTCTGACCAAACTGCAGCAAACCAAGGCCAATGACTTGAGATTCGCCTCCTAAAGGCTACGCTCAGACAAGCTGCTCTCTCCACATCAGATGAGGAAGTCTGAACTTATTGTGGAGTTTTTGACATTAAGACTTTTTTTTATTTACATCTATATTTTAAACTTATTCTAAAAATCCTCAATGTACAGTGTTGTAGGTCTCAGATGAGCGGACTGCTGAAAGAGGATGGGGTGTTGTTTTTCTTGTTTTTATTACTATTTATTATTATTATTATTTTAATAACTATTACATTTTCTTAGTTTTCATTTCAAATAAAAATAAAGTTATATTGACCCCATGCTATTCTACTCTTTACATATCTATAGTTCTACATTGTGATGTCCTATGCTGTTTGAGCACTGGTTATCCAGATTTAGTGATCCTGAAAAGTTCCTATCCAGATCAGATTGATCCAATCCGATGTTGCTTTGAAAAACTGGCTCAAAAGGTAAGCTGGATTACGTGATCACAGATCGCAAAAACAGGATTACTAAATCCGGATCAATTTAATCCGGATTAAACCTTTTGAAAAACCGGGCCCAGGTTTCTGCTGCTACTTTTGGATTGAGTCGCAGCAGAAACAAGAATTCGAGACTCTTGAGAGCAGGCGACGTTTCTTCAATCTTCTAGTGTCCAGTTTTGGTGAGTCTGTGTGAATTGTAGCCTCAGTTTCCTGTTCTAAGCTGACAGGAGCGGCACCCGGTGTGGTCTTCTGCTGCTGTAGCCCAAATGCTTCAAGGCTGGACGTGTTGTGTGTTCAGAGATGCTCTTCTGCAGACCTCTGTTGTAACGAGTGCTTATTTGAGTTACTGTTGCCTTTCTATCAGCAGGAGCCAGTCTGGCCATTCTCCTCTTACTTCTGGCATCAACAAGGCATTTGCGCACAGAACTGCCACTCACTGGATATTTTCTCTTTTTCGGACCCTAGATATGGTTGTGCATGAAAATCCCAGTAGATCAGCAGTTTCTGAAATACTCAGACCAGCCTGTCTAACGCCAACAACCATGCCACGTTCAAAGTCACTTAAATCCCCTTTCTTCCCCATTCTGATGCTCGGTTTGAACTGCAGCAGATCGTCTTGACCATGCCTACATGCCTAAATGCATTGAGTTGCTGCCATAGTATATGCTAATTAAAAAATTGTGTTACCGGGCAGTTAAACACCTAATAAAGTGGCCAGTGAGTGTATAAAAATTGTTAACTAAAGTTTTTAGTTTATTAAATAGATGTTTTCAATCTAGTTTTGAACTAAGAGAGACATTATCAGGATGGCTAATCCAGAGTTTATGAGCCATTTATGAAAACGCTAGACCTCCTTTAGTGGACCTTGCTATTCTGGGTAGTACATCTCTAAAATCTGAACCTTTCTGTCTGTGTTAGATCGACGTCCTGCAGGCAGAGGTCAGCGCTCTAAAGACCCTGGTGTTGACCTCTACACCCTCGTCTCCGAACCGCCAGCTCCACCCGCAGCTGCTGTCGCCAGGCTCCAGTCGGGCCTCGTCTCGACCCTTCGGACACACGCGCAACAAGAGCGCCAGCGGAGCCCTGCAGACGGAGCCTACAAACCCTGAGAAAGACACAGTCCACCATGACAGAGAGGTACACACACGCTCATGACTACAGATGAGTGAAAAATAGATTCTGAATGCTTGATTCTGATTGGCTGATGAGCATTCTGGGGCCCGCTGTTGTTTTCAGATAAATGCACAGATAAAGTAGTTCCTGGAGGTTTTGAGCTAATTACAGCTACATATCACTACGCTGACTGATTTCAGTTATTTCACAGCTGCATTTAGAAATTAAGCAATTGACTATCGTTATGAATGGATCATTGAATCATTCATTAAAACAATTCATTCAAAACTACTGATTCATTTTGAAACAAAACAACTGACTGTCTTTATGAATGGATCACTGAATCATAAACTTAAATGATTCATTTAAAACAGCTGATTCATTTAGAAACAAAGCAACTGACTGTGAATGGGCCACAGAGCAACTGTTATGAATGGGTCAGTGAATCAAAAACTCAAATGATTCATTCAAAACAGCTGATTCGTTTACAAACAAAGCAACTGACTGTTTTTATGAATGGATCACTGAATCATATACTCAAATGATTTATTTAAAACAGCTGATTCATTTAGAAACAAAGCAACTGACTGTCTTTATGAATGGATCACTGAATCATAAACTCAAATGATTCATTTAAAACAGTTGATTCATTTAGAAACAAAGCAACTGACTGTGAATGGGCCACAGAGCAACTGTTATGAATGGGTCAGTGAATCAAAAACTCAAATGATTCATTCAAAACAGCTGATTCGTTTAGAAACAAAGCATCTGACTGTCTTTATGAATGACTCAAATGATTCAAATCAATTAAGTGACTGGTTTTGATGTGTACCCGTGTAATGACGGTCTTGATCAGTGTTTTCTTGCTGTTCTTCTTCTTTTCTGCTCTGTGTTTCTCTGATGTCTGCAGCTCCTGTCTTCCTCTCTCTGATACTGTGTGTCTGATTCCTGACCTCTGATCTCTGCTGTTAGAGGCTGCTTGGCAGGTCTCCATGGCAACAGGGTACAAATGATGCTGAAAATATGCAGAAAAAAATAAAATTATAACTATTTACATTGAGGAATTGCTTTTTAGGAAGAATAATCTAAACTTTAAAGCTAATTACCGCCTTTATGATTCATTCAAAACAACAGATTCATTTAGAAACAAAGAAAGTGACTGTTGTTATGAATGAGTCATTGAATCATAAACTCAAAGTACTCCTTCAAAAGAGCCGATTCATTTAGAAACAAAGCAACTAACTGTGTTTTATAATTGCACGATTGAATCAAACTCAAATGACTCTTTCAAAACAGGCGATTAATTTAGAAACAAATCAAGTGACTTTCTTTATAAATGTGTAATTTATTCATAAGTTCATTTGATTCAGTCAAAACAGCTGATTCATTTAGAAACAAAGAGACCTGGTGACTTTATGAATGGGTCAGTGAATCATAAATTTCAATGGTTCATTCAAAACAGCTGATTCGTTTAAAAACAAAGCAGCTGACGTTTTTTTGTGAATAAGTCACTGAATCATAAACTCAAATGACTAATTCAAAAGAGCTGATTCATTTAGAGACAAAACAGCTGACTTTTATGAATGAGTCATTGAATCATAAACTCAAATGAATTCTTTAAAACAGCTGATTCTTTTAGAAACAAAACAACTAACTGTGTTTTATAATTGCGCGATTGAATCAAACTCAAATGACTCTTTCAAAACAGCCGATTAATTTAGAAACAAATAAAGTGACTTTCTTTATAAATATGTAATTTAATCATAAGTTCATATGATTCAGTCAAAACAGCTTATTCATTTAGAAACAAAGGGACTGGGTGTCTTTATGAATGGGTCATTGAATCATACATTTTAATGATTCATTCAAAGCAGCTGACGTTTTTTATGAATGAGTATTTGAATCATAAACTTAAATGACTCCTTCAAAACAGCTAATTTATTTAGAAACAAAGCAATTGAATGTCTATATGAATGAGTTTTTGATTCCTAAACTCAAATGATTCATTCAAAAAAGCTGATTCATTTGGAAACGAAGCAGCTGACTTTTTATGAATGAGTCATTGAATCATAAACTTAAATGACTCCTTCAAAACAGCTGATTTATTTATAAACAAAGCAATTGAATGTCTTTATGAATGGGTCATTGAATGATAAACTCAAATGATTCATTTAAAACAGCTTTATGAATATAAATAATGCTTAGATTGATCTAAACTGAGTGTTAATAATGTGTGTGTGTCTGTTTGTGTTGTCCAGCTGGACTCAGTGCTGTTTGCAGAGTTTCTGTCCTGGAAGGAGTGTCCGAATCTGGAGCGATCATCTGCATTCATCAGTCGTGTCTACAGAGAGGACATCGGGCCCTGCCTGTCCTTCACCTCCGCTGAGGTCAGTGTGTGTTCACATATGTTTACATCCCATCACAGTCTCCTCTGACGCTCTGTTTCTGCTCTTCTCCAGCTCTCCCAGTCAGTCCAGCGCTGTGTGGAGAATAACTCTCTGACCATTGAGCCCGTCATCACATCCTCCCTGCCCACCGACAAAAACATCCATCAAGGAGGAACAAAGTAAGTCACAGATGAACGAATCTTCACGAATGAACTTTACAAATGACTCAAATGATTCGTTCAAAACAGCTGATTCATTTAGGACCGAAGGAACTGACTTTCTTTATGAATGACTCAAATGATTCATTCAAAGCTGGAGATTTATTTAGAAAATAAGCAAGGGACTGTATTTATGAATGGATCATTGAATCGTAAACTCAAATGATTCATTCAAAACAGCTGATTCACTTATGATTATTTAAAAAAAAAAAACATTCATTCAGGAAATGGATTTGGAAATGGTTTGGAAATATTTTTATTAGCAAAACAAGAAAAAAACACAAAATATTGTGTCTAAAATGTAACTCTCACCATATTAACTTCTCATTTCTCGTCTTAATTTGGTGATACAGTGCTGATATTCAGATAAATAACACACTTTATATGTTAAATACTCACGGGCCACTTTTTAAGGTACACCTGTCCAACAGTTTGTTACCGCAAATTTCTAATCAGCCAATCACATGACAGCAAGTCAATGCATTTAGGCATGCAGACATGGTCGAGACGATCTGCTGCAGTTCAAACCGAGAATCAGAATGGGGAAGAACTATGATTTAAGTGACTTTGATCTTGGGTGCCAGACGGGCTGGTCTGAGTATTTCAGAAACTGCTGATCTACTGGGATTTTCACGCACAACCATCTCTAAGGTTTACAGAGAACTATCCGATAAAGAGAAAATATCCAGTGAGCGGCAGTTCTGTGGGCGCAAATGCCTTGTTGATGCCAGAGGTCAAAGGAGAATGGCCAGACTGGTTTCAGCTGATAGAAAGGCAACAGTAACTCAAATAAGCACTCGTCAGGTCTGCAGAAGAGCATCTCTGAACACACAACACGTCCAACCTTGAGGCAGATGGGCTACAGCAGCAGAAGAGCACACCGGGTGCCGCTCCTGTCAGCTAAGAACAGGAAACTGAGGCTACAATTCACACAGGCTCACCAAAACTGGACAATAGAAGATTGGAGAAACATCACCTGGTCTGAAGAGTCTCGAATTCTAGACACTCAGGATTCTGCTATGATCAATCCAAATGTCGCAGCAGAGACCCGAGTATTGTTGCTGACCATGTCCATCCCTTTATGACCACAGTGTCTTCATCTTCTGATGGCTGCTTCCAGCAGGGAAACACACCGTGTCATTAAGCGTGAATCACCTCAGACTGGTTTCTTGAACTTGACAATGAGTTCACTGTACTCAAATGGCCTCCACAGTCACCAGAGCTCAATCCAATAGAGCACTTTTGGGATGTGGTGGAACGGGAGATTGGCATCATGGATGTGCAGCCGACAAATCTGCAGCAACTGTGTGATGCTATCATGTTTTAGAGCAAAATCTCTGAGGAATATTTCCAGTAGCTTGTTGAATCTATACCAGAAGGATTAAGGCAGTTCTGAAGGCAAAAGGGGGTCCAACCCTGTACTAGTAAGGTGTACCTAATAAAGTGGCCAGTGAGTGTATATTACTGAGGTGTTTTATATCTTAAGAATATATAAACATAAACCCACAGGCATATTTTCTGCTTTCTCATAATCATGATGATGTTTTAGTCAGATTTGAATCTTTCATTAATTTCTGTTGATTTGTTGTGTTTTTTCGCAGCGGTTGCTGGACACCAATAGAAACGTAAGTCATTCATAGAAAGCAAATGCGGATGAAATCCTGTTTACACAAACTAACACATTATACTGTCAGTTCCTGTCTGACTAAATATTTATTTATTTTATTTATTTATTTATTTACATATTTTAATTAATTTTCTTTACATGCATGCTAAACACATTTAATATACGTTTAATATATATTATATTAAATAAATATATTTAAATACAATAAAATAATGTACAAATTAAAATAATATTTAGTAGTTTGTTTAATTGTTACATATTTGCAAATATATATATATATACATACATGATTAATATATAAAAGTAAAGATAAAAATGTTAAATTAATAAATTGTCAAAATGTTAAAGAAAAGGAGAATTGTTTCATTCATTTATTAGTTAATTTAAATGCATGTTAAACACATTTACTATTTAAGTAATTATATTACATAAATGTATTTAAATGCAATAATAATGTACCAATTAAAATATTTTAGTAGTTTATTTAACTGTTACATTTTTGCAAAAAATAAGTACACAATTTATACACAAATACCTTATTGTAAAGTATATATTTTATTTGAATGCATTCTAAACACATTTAATATATATTATATTAAATAAATATATTTAAATTGAAAAAATAATGTACAACTAAAAATAATATTTAATAGTTTGTCTATTTGTTACATTTTTGCAAAAATAAATACACAAATAATATATAAAAGTAAAGATAAAGAAATCTGAATTAAATAAAATATAAGAATGTAAAAATAGCTAATTGTTTTTATTTATTATTGTTAATTATTATATTTATTTATTTAAATGCATTCTGAACACATTTAATATAAGTTTACATAATTATATTAAATAAATATTTTTAAATTATAATCAAATTTGATAAATAATGCACAAAGTAAAACAATATTTATTAGTTTGTTTAAATGTTACATTTTTGCGAAAATACACTATTAATATATAAATGTAAAGATAAAAAATTTCAAACTAAATAAAATGTCAAAATGTAAAAATAAGAATAGTTTTATTTATTTATTTATTTATTTTACAAATTAAATAAAATGTCAGAATGTAGGGAAAAAAATAAACAGCTTACTGATTATTTTTGTTAGTTAAATAATCAATATTAACCCTTAATTGTAAAGTATATATTTATTTTTAATTCATATTTTCCATCCTCCGTTTTCAGCTTTTATTGTGTTTGTATTGAAACAGATGAGAGGGAAGAACAGGTTTTAAGTGTTTGTTTTGTCTGGGCAAGCTTGAATCTAATTGGCTGTTGAGAGTGCTCTGTGGTGTGATTGACAGCTGTGTTGACCAGTGTTGTTCTCTTGTGTCTGATCAGTAAGTGTGCGCTGAGTGGATTGACGCGCCCCTGCAGACACCGCATTAAACTGGGAGATAAAGAGAACTATTATTATATTTCTCTATCCAGCAGAGCTCGAGTGAGTCTCTCATCTTCAGCACTAATTTAATAATAGGTTTATTTGGGGATCAGCTAATAAACATCAGTGTTTCTCCTCACAGATCACCGCAGTGTGTAATTTCTTTACATACATCAGGTACATCCAGCAAGGCCTTGTCAGGCAGGATGGTAAGTTAACCAGCTCTTTACTAGTCTCCTAAAACACACTTTGGCTATTTAAATCATATACAATACTATTAAATATTATCTTAAATCCAATTTAATAATTACAAATAATTAGTTTGAAATTAAGCAAGTAACTTATCTTTAAATCATTCATTAAAATAACTTAACAATTATTAACGGATAATTGAATCAAACTCAAATGATTCATTCAAAACAGCCGATTCATTTAGAAACCAAGCAAGTGACTGTATGAACGAACCGCTGAATCATAAACTCAAATGATTTGTTCAAAACAGCTGAATCATTTAGAAACCAAGGAAGTGACTGTTTTTATAATTGGATCTTTGAATCATGAACTCAAATGACTCATTCAAAATAGCTGATTCATTTAGAAACTAAGCAAATAGGTGCGTTCGACATGAAGCTCAGCTGCAGCCGGTGATCAACGAGATTAGCCGAGCGCAGGCGGGGCGGAGTTGAAAACGGAGCCGTCAAGACGGACAGCTGGACACTTCGGGACTCAAAGTTGCTGCAGTCATGATGACCGATCACATGGCGTCATCATATTTTTTTGTTATTTTTATTTATAGCAACAAAACATTTACAAATAAAACAGAATACAGGCTCTTCAAACTGTAGTTCCTTTTTAAACAATAAGGGAGAATTATGAATAAAATATATAACAAATGCATGAGAGAAATAAGAGGAAATGAGAGGTTAATATAAACATAAAAACGAACAGGTCTATTAAATACAAAGCAATAAGCATAAATTCTAGGAGTTAAACATCAATCTTTAGGCTAATACTTCTTGTTTGAATCTGCTAAAAAAGGGTTTACATATATGTACATTTATAGATATAAAAATGTCCAATGTAAAAAGCAAAACAAGGTGTTTTGATTAGGTCTTAATAAATGACATTATTTTGGATAATGAATGAATTTTCAAAAAAGCATTTTAATCCAAAAAGATTGTGTTGAAAAGAACAAAAGGTAAAATAAGTGAGCGATGTAGAAGTTTCCCAGAAAGAGCAGGTCGCCTTTAAACTGCTAGACAGGAAATAAAATATATATTTATATTATAATAATAAAACCATTTTATAATTATTTAATAAAATAGTTCTTTACTTTAATTTGTTAAGAGAGCTTTAGGGGGGCAGGATCAATGATGATGATTATTTTATTTCAAGTCTGTAAGACTTATTTGAGTTCATATTTAGGTTATTCACTAAAATATACACTAAAATATATCATTTAAATCGTTCATGGAGATGAATGCAGTAAATAGTCTGTATAAAAAAGTTAAAAAATAAACCTGTGCAAACAAGCTAACCTTTATAACCAGATTATTTAACAAAAGATGATACTGCAGTAAAATATTTGTAGTCTTGTAATAAGCAAGATGTGTACAGGATAGAGAGGGTGTGAAAAGTGAATTGTTTGTTTTGAAACTTTTGAATCGGAATTTGTCCAATTATAAACCCGAAATACACGTGTTTGTTGTCATGTGGTGAACTCGGCCAATCGTGTAATATCGGTGTCGTCATCAAAGCTCCTGCAGTCGCTCTTCAGAAGCTGCACGGTCTGAGTTTGCCGTCTGATCTCGGAGCACTGTCGCGGTACTTTGATGCCACATGTGACAGTCACGTGGCGTCGGCGCAGCATCAATCCGGACAAGATTTCTAACCAGAATGCACCGCTTTAAGACAGATTTCGATCGATCTGCGCAGCGCTGCATGTAGTCGAACGCACCTAATGACTGTATTTATGAATGAATCATGAACTCAAATGATTCGTTCAAAACAGCTGATTCATTTAGAAACCAAGCAAGTGACTGTTTTTTAAATGACTCGTTGAATCAATCTCAAATGATGTGTTCAAAACAGCTGATTCATTTAGAAACTAAGCAAATGACTGTATTTATAAATGATTCATTGAATCATAATCTCAAATTATTCATTCAAAACAGCTGATTAATTTAGAAACTAAGCAAATGACTGTATTTATGAATGAATCATAAACTCAAATGATTCGTTAAAAAACAGCTGATTCATTTAGAAACCAAGCAAGTGACTGTTTTTATGAATGGCTCTTTGAATCATGAACTCAAATGACACATTCAAAACAGCCGATTCATTTAAAACTAAGCAAGCGACTATTTATGAATAAATCATTCAATCATAAACTCAAATGATTCGTTCAAAACAGCTGAATCATTTAGAAACCAAGCAAGAGGCTGTATTTATAAATGACTAGTTGAATCATAATCTCAAATGATGTGTTCAAAACAGCTGACTCATTTAGAAAGTAAGCAAATGACTGTCTTTATAAATGAATCGTTGAATAAGCATCTCAAATGATGTGTTCAAAACAGCTGATTCATTTAGAAACCAAGCAAGTGACTGTATTTATAAATGACTCGTTGAATCATAATCTCAAATGAATTATTCAATACAGCTGATTCATTTAGAAACTAAGCAAATTACTATTTATGTATAAATCATTCAATCATAAACTCAAATGATTCGTTCAAAAAAGCTGAATCATTTAGAAACCAAGCAAGTGACTGTATTTATAAATGACTCGTTGAATCATAATCTCAAATGAATTATTCAATACAGCTGATTCATTTAGAAACTAAGCAAATTACTATTTATGTATAAATCATTCAATCATAAACTCAAATGATTCATTCAAAACAGCTGAATCATTTAGAAACCAAGCAAATGACTGTATTTATGAATAGTTGTTAGTTGAAACAATCTCATAATACCTCATAAAAGGGATTTATATTTTAAATGTATTCATACGACTTAATTAAAAGTAAATAAAAATAAGAAAATACCACTAATTCTAATAAAGCATGTCAGGAGAGCTGCTAACTGTGTTTATTTTTGTAATTTTCCTCTGTGTTTGTAGTTCAGCAGATGTTCTGGGAAGTGATGCGGCTGCGGAGAGAGATGAGTGTGGCTAAACTAGGCTTTTTCCACACCGAGCACAGCTAAAACGCACACACACACACACACACACACACACACCCACATTATCATTTCACACACTCCCATGATGCTTTGCTTAGAGTTACCGTAAATTATATCCGTAAATTAGCGGTTTTTCGTATTTTATCTATTTGCGTATTAAATATTACAACACTTGAATATTCACAATATTTTCAACGTTTGTTCTCCAGTTTTAAGAAAAATAAAATCATTGTGTTGTATGTTTAGGAAATATTACAAAACTACAATGAAAAAAGTTACATCAAGCATTTGAGCAACAACGTATAAACGTTTATTAATAGTATCAGATCTGCAATTGGAACGCAATATTACACAATAAAAAACAACACTAGGCTGCTTTCTGTCCCAGCATGCTTTGTGCCTCGGTGAACAGTTTACAATCTTTTCTATGCAAACCTCAATCTAAGCGGCTTAGTCTGTTACTGACGTCCTGTATAATATGGATACTGATGATCACAATCTATCAGCAGGTTGTCCCATGATGCATTGCACTCATATACTGTAGATAATAGCTGCTGCATGCTAAACAGTCGCTGTCTTACAGCACAGATACAGTGTTTACAGTAGAGCTGGCCTGCGATGAACTGACTGGACTTTTATATGATGTCTACACTCCGCTCCATCACTTAAGTACCGTTTATCGCAAGTTGAAGCGCCTTGTTGTGTTTCAAAGAAGCTTCTTATGTGTTTTTAGCCTATTAAAAATAATCTTCGAAATATTCATGTGTGATTGGTCTTGTTTTTTTGTGAATTACACCATGTCTAATGCTGTGTTCACACCACATACGCTCTGCGTGTGAATAGACATGTGAACATTTTGAGTTATTGTGCTTCATTTGCGCATCAAATTCACTTAGACTGCAGCTCTGCACAAGACTTTTGGCCAGCGGAGAAATTAAAATGGTTGTGCCGAACTGAGTCTGGTTTCTCTCAAGGTTTTTTCTTCAATCTCCTATTGGTGAAGTGTTTTTTCCCTCTCCGCTGTCGCCACTGGCTTGCATGGTTCAGGATCTGTCGAGCTGTGCATCGATGAATTTGCTCTTCAGTGTTTGAAATCTTAGTAATGACTTTAAACCACACTGAACTGAGCTAAACTGAACTGAACTTAAACACTAAAAACTGAACCACCGTGTTCCAGTTACTATGACCATTCATGTGAAGCTGCTTTGACACAATCTACATTGTAAAAACGCTATACAAATAAAGCTGAATTGAATTGAACTTAATTCACTCATCAAATTCGCGCGTCAAATTCGTTTAACTTGTACGTCAAATTTGCTTAATTCGTGTCAAATTTGATTCATTAGATTGTCAAATTCCATTCATTTGCGTGTCAAATTCGATTCATTCGAGCGTAAAATTCGATTCATTCGTGTGTCCAATTCGCTTAATTTGCATGTCAAATTCCATTCATTCGGGTGTCAAATTCTTTTAATTTGCGTGTCAAATTCGATTCGTTCATGCGTCAATATCGATTCATTCGTGCGTCGATATTAATTCATTCGTGCGTCAAATTCGATTCATTCGCGCGTCAAAATTGATTCATTCATGTGTCCAATTTGCTTAATTTGCGTGTCAAGTTTGATTCATGTGGTTGTCAAATTCCATTCATTCACGTGTCAAATTCGATTAATTTGAGAGTAAAATTCGATTCATTCGCTTGTCAAATATGATTCATTTGAGCATAAAATTCTATTCATTCATGTGTCCAATTTGCTTAATTTGCGTGTCAAATTCCATTTATTCGCATGTCAAATTCGATTCATTTGATTGTAAAATTCCATTCATTCGCTTGTCAAATTCGATTCATTTGAGCATAAAATTCTATTCATTCATGTGTCCAATTTGCTTAATTTGCGTGTCAAATTCCATTCATTCGCGTGTCAAATTCGATTCATTTGAGTGTAAAATTCCATTAATTTGCTTGTCAAATTCGATTCATTCGTGTGTCCAATTCGTTTAATTTGCATGTCAAGTTAGATTCATTCGGTTGTCAAATTCCATTAATCTGCGTGTCAAATTCGATTTATTTGAGAGTAAAATTCGATTTATTCGCTTGTAAAATTCGATTCATTTAAGCGTAAAATTCGATTTGTTCGTGTATCCAATTCGTTTCATTTGCATGTCAAGTTCAATTCATTCGGTTGTCAAATTCGATTCATTTGCGTTTCCAATTTACTAAATTTGCAAGTCACATTAGATTTATTCGAAAAATAGTTTTCTTGTCTTTATCATGGTTTAGTTGGTCTTCACTCCAATGCTATTATTTAGTGCCACATTTGCATATTTGATTAATATAATGCATCTTAAATAAATTAATATTAAGACTGCAATTTATAATATTTATATGTATTCAGTTGAAGACAAAATTATTAGAGCTTTTCAAAATATTTCCCAAGTGCTATTTAACAGAGCAAGAAAAAAATCCCTGTATTTCATATTATCTTTCTTTCATATTATATTATTTGACTATTTTTTTTATATAAGATTTGTTTTAACTGCTAAGGTCAATATTATGATCCTACTTAAGAGTTTTATTTTTTGGCTACAGAATCAGTAAAGTGTCTTGAAGAAAATCTAGTCTAATATTATTTACTGTCATTATGGCAAACACAAAAGAAATCAATTATTAGAAATGAGTTATTAAAACTATTGCTTTAAAAAGAATTCATATTTTACAGTAGGGCTAATGTCCTCAGCATAAATATTCCAGTTGAAATATGTGTACAAATTCACAAATGCATGTACAAACGTGTAAAAATAAGTGTACAAACAAAGCGTCAGTTTTTTTGAGCATCAGCTGATGTGACGTCTCATGACAGCAGATTTAACACAGACAAAAGCCTTCTGAAGGGCAGGGACACTGTGAGAAATGTTAAAAATGCTGTGCCTTCATGCGTTTCCAGACTGTGCTTGTGAAACCAGAACACTGAACATGTATAAACAAACCAGTTTTCCCTCAGCTCGTCCTCTGACAGCAATCAGGCTTCGGTGGATCGGCTTTCCTCAGGATAAATCTGCAGGATCGACATGTAAAGTGTGAATACTGTGTGTTTACGCATGTTAGACAACAGTGTTAGCGGTTTCTGACAGACCTCTGATAGCAGAAGAGGAGGAGCATGATCAAAGCCACGCCCCCCAAGACTGACATCACTGATCCAGCAATGGAGGAGGCGGAGAGGGGCGGAGCTGCAGCTTCTGAATATTTAACAGATCACAGCTCATTAATGTGATTAATATGCAAAAGGAGCTGAAGCTTCTGAATATTTAACAGATTACAAATAATTAATATTCATTAATGTGTGGGTGGAGCTACGATTCCGGAATATCTAACAAATTACAGCTCATTAATGTATTTAATTTGCATTAATGTGTATGCAGAGCTGCAGCTTCTGAATACGTAACAATTTACAGCTCGTTAGTGTAATTAATATGTGAATATGTAACAAATTACAGCTCATTAGTGTGATTAATATGTCACATCACAGTTCATTAGAGTGATTAATATGCAAATGGTGCTGAAGCTTCTGAATATTTAACAGATCACAACTTATTAATATTCATTAATGTGTGGGTGGAGCTATATGGTTTTGTAATAACTAACAAATTACAGCTCATTAATGTATTTAATATGCGTTAATGTGTATGCAGTTGCAGTTACGCAAATAGGTAACTTTACAGCTCATTAGTGTGATTAATACGTGAATATGTAACTTTACAACTCATTAGTGTGATTAATATGCGAATATGTAATTTTACAGCTCATTAGTGGGATTAATATGCAAATATGTAACTTAACATCATATTAGTGTGATTAACATGTGAAATCACAGTTCATTAGTGTGATTAATATGCAAACGAAGCTGAAGCTTCTGAATATTTTACATGTTACAACTTATTAATATGCATTAATGTGTGGGTGGAACTATAGTTTCTAAATATCAAACAAATTATAGCTCATTAATGTATTTAATATGCATTAATGTGTGGGCGAAGCTACAGTTTTTGAATATGTAACAAATTACAGCTCATTAGTGTAATTAATATGTGAATATGTAACTTCACAGCTCATTAGTGTGATTAATATGCAAGAATAACGAAAGCTTCTGAACATGTAACAGATTAAAGCTAATTAATATGCATTAATGTGGGGGGGGGGGGGGGGAGAAGCTACGGCCCCTGAATAACAAATTGCTGCTCATTAATACAATTAATATGCATTAATGTGTGATTAGAACTGCAGCTTTTAAATATGTACCAATTTTAACTTATTGATGTGATTAATATGCATTCATGTGTGGGTGGAGCTACAGCTTCTGAATATGTAACAAATTACAGCTCATTAGTGTGCATTAGTGTTAAGATGTTAATATGTAACAGATTTAAGCTAATTAATGTAATTACAACTCAATGTGATTATTATGTGGGCGGAGCTACGGTTTCTGATAATATACCCTCACAGCTCATTCGTGTGATTAATATGTTAATATGTAACTGTACAGCTCATTAGTGCGATTAATATGCAAGCAGAGCTGAAACTACTAAATATGTAACAGATTAAAGCTAATTAATATGCGTTAATGTGTGGGGGCGAAGCTACAGTTCCTGAATAAGTAATTATAGCTTATTAATAAAATTAATATTCCTTAATGTCTGAGTAGAGCAGCAGCTTTTGAATGTACAAATTACAAATTATTAATGTAATTAATATGCATTCTTGTGTGGGGGCGGAGCTACAGCTTCTGAATATGTAAGAAATTTCAGCTCATTAGTGTAATTAATATGGGAATATGTAACAGATTTCAGCTAATATTGTGATTACATCTCATTAATGTGATTATTATGTGGGCGGAGCTTCGGTTTAAGAAAATATATAACATCACAGCTCATAAATGTGATTAATACGTGATTATGTCACTGATAAAAGCTTATTAATGTGATTAATATGAGGGCGGAGCTACAATTTCTGAATATCTAACAAATTACAGGTCATTAGTGTGATTAATATGTAAATACAGCTCATTAGTGTGATTAATATGTAAATATGTAACTGTACAGCTCATGAGTGTGATTAATATGCAAGTGGAGCTGCAACTTCTGAATATGTAACAAATTACAGCTCATTAATATGCGTGAATATGTGTGCGGCGCTATAGCTTCTGAATATGACCGATCACAGCTCATTAATGTGATTAACATGCGATGATTGAGGAAACAGCAGGTGATGGGTGTGGTAGAAGCTGCTCACCTGTACAGGTATATCCTCCAGGTGTGTTGAGGCACTGCAGGTGTGGAGGACAGACGGCCGAATCAGTGGAACATTCATCGATATCTGAAATAACATTTATGAAAACATTGGCGTAATAAAATGGGGGGGCATTTTTTGAACCCATTTTGACTGCAATTTAATTAAATAAAAACTAATTCATATTTTGTCATTACTACTTACTGTTTAATGCTATGTATTATTCTACATGTAATGTTTCAAAATTAAATTAAACTAAACTAACCAATAACATTATTGCTATTATTTGCTATATTGAATTCATTTAGTATTAAAAATAATTTAATGATACATATTTACCAGTTAATCTGATGCTATTTTACATTTAGTAACATAAATTAAATCATGTTAAATCGTATCACACCTTGGCAGGTGGGTGTTTGTGGGCTCCAGTGGTGTGTTTGTGGGTCACAGGTGACGTGTGTGGCTCCGATTAGCAGGAATCCAGCAGGACACTGATAAAACACAGCAGAGCCACAGAGGACAGAGAAACCCAGAGTCAACCGCGGCACCGCACCACATACTGGGTCTGAAAACAACACAGATAAACAGCACACCAGGACTAGATCAGAATCTTTAAGATCTCAAAACTCAGGGCTTCTGGTAGTACCTAGAATAGAAAAGTCGAGTAAAGGAGGTCGAGCCTTCTCATTTATGGCTCCTAAACTCTGGAATAGCCTTCCTGATAATGTCCGAGGCTCAGACACACTCTCACAGTTCATAACTAGATTAAAGACCGATATTTTTAGTAAAACACACACTTAGTGCTTCACTTAGCGGTATGATACATAAATGTGCCCCACTCATCTCGTTTATATACACTATGAACTGCAGCTACGCTAATTATTCTCTTTATTCTCTATTTCCCCCTGGGGATACTAAAGCCCCCAGAGATTATGCTGCGCCACTGATGCGATCCAAGACTTGTGAAGAGATGATCACAAGGTATCCATAATCCTGGACCAGGCCGTATCCTGAGCAGCTGCTGTGGTGGTCATGGGGGAGTGATGAGACTGATTCCTGTGAAGCTCCAGGGACAGACGAGTCTTCGCTGAGGTCCAGCATTCTCCAGCGCCTAGACTGCAGCTCTGCACAAAACATTTGGCAAGAGGAGAAATGGTCATGCGCAACTTAGCCTGGTTTCTCTCGAGGTTTTTCATTCTTCACTTTTGACGATTGGTGAAGTTTTTTCCTTGCCGATGGCTTGCTTGGTTTGGGATCTGTAGAGCTGCGCATCGTTGGATTACTCTTCAGTGTTTGAGCTCTCTGCAGTGAATATTAAACCACACTGAACTGAACTAATCTAAACTGAACCTAAACTCTGAAAACTGAACTACACGGTTTCAATTCACTATAATCTTCTATGTGAAGCTGCTTTGACACATCTACATTGTAAAAGCGCTATACAAATAAAGATGAATTGAATCAAATAAAAAAAAGAACTTTAAGAAAAAAAAAATCCAAATAAAATCAATTAACTGGAAATCAGATGGGTCAATCCAAAATATAATACAATTAAAATGTATATGAATTTATATGAATTACTTATATTTCCATAATTTATTTTAAATTATTTTTTACATTTAATTTTATCATTTAATTTTTTATCAAAATTAAATGATACAATTTCAAAGTTTTATAATTTATTTTAAATAACTATAAAAGACTGACAGATTCATCGTTTTATTTAATTTACTTTATTCAAACATAATTTTAAAATTAAAAATAAAACTCAATAAACTGAATATCAGAAGTCCAAATCTTAATATTTTTTACTACTTATTTAAATATATATCCATACTTTTTAAAATAAATATTATTGTAATTGTATAAATTATTATTATTTTTAAATTAAACAATTAAATTACATTGTTTAAATACCTAAAATAGTGTGAGATTGATCAGTTTAATATTATAATATATAATAATAAAAAATAAAATGGGTATCAGTAGTTAAAATTTGAATAAATTTTACTACCTAATTTATATATATATATATATATATATATATATATATATATATATATATATATATATATATATATATATATATATATATATATATATAATTTGTTTTAATGTAATTATTACTTTTTTATTATTTTATTTTTTACAATTTACTTACATTTTTAGATTAATCAGTTTCATTTTATTTCCTTTAATAATTTTAAATACTTTAACTATTTCATTTTAATATATATCCTTAATTTATTTTAATAAAATATATATATTGTATTTAATTAATTTTTTTAAAATGCTATTTAATTAAAATACATTTGTAAATAACCATAATAGGGTGTCAGATCCATCAGTTAAATTTAATCAATAATTTTGACTATTATTTAAAGTACTATTTTTGTACATCTAGTATGTATTGTGAGGTCAGTCAGTACCCGAGTCCGGCTCAGTCCAGGCCGAGAGGTTAAAAAGCTGGATGTTGGAGCAGGACAGCAGCTCTTCAGGACGCATTGTGTTTGTGAAAGGGTCGAGGGGAACCTGCTGGATGTGTGTGTTTTCACAGATGATCCGGGAAAGAGAAGTGGAGCGGAGAGCGTCTCTCTGACCCGAGCTGAACACTCCTTCATTCTGCCACCAGAAGCTGAAACAATCAACACTTCAGCATATCAGGACACATTAGGATATTGCTTGGCATGTAATCCAGTATTTAATTGGGGGTCAGAATGTGGGTCAGCATGTGGATCAGTGTGTGAGTCAATCTGTGGGTCAGCGTGTGAGTCAATGTGTAGGTCAGCGTGTGGGTCAGTATGTGGTCCACTCACCGGTCTCCGTCTCTCAGGCCTCTGAACTGTCTGGCTATAAGGCAGGCCAGCAGCGGCCCCACGCGGCCCCCAGGCAGAGCTGGCTCCGCAATGGCCCCGACCCACACGTCTATATTCTCAGCAACTCCATACAGATCCAGCAGCTTCCTGGCCAGAGCAGTGTTACCCAGAATCCCTGATAAAGCAGACTCGTTCACCGGCGCAGGCAGACCACAGAGCTCACGCCACACACTGTAACCTAATGCAGAAATAAATAGCTATAATACTTCATAAAACAAACAATTCCGGTCCTCAATTCTGATTTCGAGCGGTGTTCTGATTCGTGATGGGTCGTTCTTAAACAATTCGTTCATTTTGAATGAATCTTCAATATTACTCGGGAACTACGAGTCCTCTCAGGGAGTGATTCGTTCATCCGCGCATTTGTGCAGGTGACATCGTTCATTTTTCAAGTCTTTTGAGACGTTCATCACGGAAGGGCAAGCCAATCATATGCGTTTAGAGCCGGAAAGACATTTGATCCGTTCATTTCTCAAGTCCTCTATCGCAGTGGTTCTCAAACTGTGGTACATGTACCACAAGTGGTACGTGGTCTGCCTTCTAGCGGTGCGCAGAGTAATCCAATATGTCATATGTACATGCAATATACATTTAAAATTGATCAAAAATAGTTCGTTTATGAATATGATGACATACAGCCTACATTTATGAGGTCCAAGCAGCATTTCCCGGCTTAGGTTAACACTTTACATTTAAGTACAGGATAGATTTTTTTTTACTTTTTAAGAACAGTAGCCTATAATTATTAAAGAAATTTTAAAAAGCACATTTTAATTTAAAGGTTGACAAATTATTTATTATTATTTTTTTTTTTTTTACATTTAAGCACGGTACAGTGTTAATGTTTAAACAATTTATAAGGTTTAAAGTGGCTGATTATAATAAATATTATTAACAATAGTAATTAATCTGCCATGTTTTTAAACTGTGCAGAGCTGTAGCTGCATAATTAGGTCTACTACGCTACTGTATTTCAATACTGGTCATATGGTGGTACTTGGAGAGACAATTTTTTCTGAGGTGGTACTTGATAAAAAAAAAGGTTTGAGAACCACTGCTCTATCGGATTGAAGTCATTTGTCTTTCCTTCTTACTTACTTGACTTGACACTACAGCAGAATTGGGTGTAGAAATTAGTAAATGGTTCCAAATTCTCTTTAGAAATGGGTGCATCATAATCATTAATTATAATATTATTATTACTATTAATATTATTATTATGAAGGCGAGGCAGTGGCACAGTAGGTACAGCAAGAAGGTCGCTGGGTCGCTGGTTCGAACCTCGGCTCAGTTGGCGTTGCTGTGTGGAGTTTGCATGTTCTCCCTGCATTCGCGTGGGTTTCCTCCGGGTGCTCCGGTTTCCCCCACAGTCCAAAGACATGTGGTACAGGGGAATTGGGTAGGCTAAATTGTCCGTAGTGTATGAGCGTGTGTGTGAATGTGTGTGTGGATGTTGCCAAGAAATGTGTTGCGGCTGGAAGTTGGTGGTTCATTCCGCTGTGGCAACCCCAGATAAATAAAAGGACTAAGCCGACAAGAAAATGCTATGAAATTAATTATTATTATATTATTATTAGTATTATAATTAGTAGTAGTAGTAGTAGTATGTGCATTTGTGATCTTAAACTGTAGCTCCACTGTAGACAGCAACAAGAACCTCAGTCAGTAATACTTATGAAAAACTGAATTTTTGTTGCATCATGGATTATATTTGAGACTTTTCATGAAATCATCAAACAATGTGTACCTAAAAAGCTTTTTTTTTTAGAAATGAAAAAGGTCTGTCCTATTGTCACTAAGTTGTTGTTACTTTTTTTTCTAATGGATATGTGGTTTTATTTTTTGTTGTTTTACAAATAAATGAAACCATGCTTTTTTTTTATAATAATTTTTTAGGGGTTATCTTTATTTGGAATCGAAGCCGGAAATCGAACTCGGGTGCTATCTGTTGGCACACTTAACCACAAGGCTATTGGCGCCAACAGAACCATGCTTTTAAAAAATATATATTGTTTGTCTATTCACTGCCTTGCTATCAGAAAACAAACACTAAGCTAGGCTATATGATAAATTAATCAGATTCTACAATTACAAGTGATTTGTAATTTGTTAATTTTTAGCCTATTTTTTTGTTTCATGTTTTTCTATGCAGACTTTATACATTGGTCTAATATTTGTATGAAGAAAGATTGCATTTGCATTTACTCATTTAGCAGAAGCTTTTATCCTGCGACCACACACACACACACACACATATATATATATATATATACACATACATACATACATACATACATACATACATACATACATACATACATACAAACATACATAAATATATACATATATATATATATATATATATATATATATATACATATATATATATATATATACATATATATATATATATATATATATATATATATATATATATATATATATATATATATATATATATATATATATATACAGTTGAAGTCAGAATTATTAGCGCCCTTTTGATTTTATTTTATAAAATATTAAATATTGTAAAATATATAAAATATAAAATATTTCCTAAATGATTTTTAACACAGCAAGGAAATTTTCACAGTATGTCTGATAATATTTTTTGCAGCTGGAGTAAGTCTTAATTGTTTTATTTCAGCTAGAATAAATGCAGTTATTAATTTTTAAAAAAACATTTTTGGGACAAAATTATTAGCCCCTTTAAGCTAATTTTTTTTTCCGATAATCTACGGAACAAACCATCATTATAAAATCACTTGCCTAATTACCTTAACCTGCCTAGTTAACCTAATTACCCTAGTTAAGCATTTAAATGTCACTTTAAGCTGTATAGAAGTGTCTTGAAAAATATCTAGTCAAATATTATTTACTGTCATCATGGCAAAGATAAAATAAATCAGTTATTAGAAATAAGTTTTTAAAACTATTATGCTTAGAAATGTGCTAAAACAATCTTCCCTCCATTAAACAGAGATTGGTGAAAAAAATAAACAGGGGCGCTAATAATTCAGGGAGGATAATAATTCTGACTTCAACTATATATATATATAAACAAACAAACAAACAAAAATAAATAAGAAACAAATAAGTAAACAAGTAAAATAAATAGATAAACAAATAAATAAATCAGTCAATCAATCAATAAACGAATCACCTTGCAGGCCGTGGTCTCGTCCTCTCTGCAGGTTTAGCGCAGCGAGGTCGAGCGGCAGGCCTCCCTGAGCCTGGAAAAGTCTTTCGGTCAGCTCCTCCACCATCATCTGATCCGCCGTCTGCAGTTTAGCCGGAGACACCAGTAAACCACGCAGCACTGGATCAATACCTCCTGCACAGGCAAACAGTCACATGCGTCAGAATCTCAGCTGCCTTCTGACATTACTACTAGAGGGTTTAACAATGTAGTCTCATTTGCATATTCAAACCACATCTTTAGAGAATTTGTAATGTAAAATAAGGTCTAAGCTCTCATTTTACGGCTAGTATTAAGATGAAAGCTAAGGAGGAGTCCCTGGAGTGTGTATGTGAAGTTTGAAGCCAAAAAAGCACACAAATAATGTTGTATAACTCTCTGAAACTGACCCTTTAAGATTCTAATTGTGGTGTTTTGGTGACTGTCGCTTTAAATGCAAATGAGATTGTGCTCTTTTCAGAAGAGGGCGGAGCTACAAATGCCTGTGTGTCAGCATAGTGGCAGATTCAAAAACAAGACTAACGTCCTATGCTAATGAGGGAGAGATGACCACTAGTGGGCGGGGCTTTCCCCCTCTGATGACACGTACAAAGGAGAATGTCAATCCGTGTTTCTGCAGAGTATCAAGTATGATTATAAAAAATAGAATTAATACATTTTTTACCATTAGAGAATGGCTATAATCACTATAACCACACAACTGTGTTCAAATCCCTTATAAAAGTGACTTTTGCATAATAGGTGCCCTTTAAAGACTGCTTGTATTATGACAAACACATCAGATTCAGTATATGCAAGTTAATCTTCTCACCCTCTTTCACCACCCTCCAGGATGCAAATAAAGAGTGGTGCAATGGCAGAGCCGGGTGTGCAGGGCTCAACCGGTAATCAGGTCCGAGGCGGTTCACCACCGGATGCACGGTTACATGCGCGAATCTAAAAGCAGCGGTGGAGAAGATGTTGGAGATGCTCGGGTCAGCGGCGGGGTCGTAACCTTTATACGCCGGCATGAGGATCTGGTTTGCACTGCGGCCCAGGACGTGTGGCAGATAGTGATCCCACGTCAAGATCTGTCAAACAACATACAACAAGTCAGATGCAGAAACAGATCTTTTTTTTTTATTAAATTAATTCAATAGGATTATATATATTATTATATTTTATAATAAAAAATAAATAAATTAAAAGTCACAATCAAAGCCAAATTTGGAGCTAATCTAACAAAACAACATAAAATCACAGCGCAAAAATTACTACATGCAAATTAATGTTAGGGAAAAATATTAAATACAATTTTAATAATGAGGATTAATCAAAATAAACAATAAAATGTATTATTTTAGCTGAAATTATTTTGTTTTTTGCAATATTCTGTTTGATTCTAAATGTATTATCTTTGAATTACAACAAAAAAGGATTTTAAATTTATACAGCAGCTTAATAAAACTGTTTTGTTATAAATAAACCAAAATATGATCTATATTCACTAAGAAATGGACAATTTATTTAATTATTTAATTATTATTTAATTATTTATTTAATTAGTTTAATTTTATTTTATTTGAAGTATTACCTGGTGGACGGCTCCCAGTATTTTCCTGGCCTCCTGGTACAGTGTGTCCGGGCTCCAATGAGGGTTGATCCTGTGGAGCTCCTTAGCCAATCGGTTGTGTTCTCTCAGAAAGAGTGTGTGCAGAGCGATCATTCCCAAGTGCTCATTGGCTCGAGAGTCACCTGAGACACGCCCACAAAAACAGGTCATCAGATAGTCAGCTTACATACAAGACAAGTGGCTAGTAAATAAAAAAAACTGCTGCTCTCACATTATGTTACTCAATGTTTATTCTCAAATAATTATAAATAAATAAATATACTGAAAAAATAAATTATGTATTCTTGTTTATGAATTTATTTTGTATCACCAGCATCTCTCCACAGCCCTTAATATGAGAGTTTAGGATAAAGATAATACATTAAATTGTTATTTTATAAATGGAAAAGGACAAAAATAAAATTAATTTTATTATTTAATAGTATTTCATTTTTATTATATATATGATTAATGTAATGTATTATTAACATAATTGATGTATTTTAATATTTTTTGTAAATAAATAATTTGTAACCATTAGATTTATTTAATTAATGCAAATAAAATAATATTTCATAATTACTTTGAAAAATAATAACAAATTAGCGAATTGGGTGTAAAATATTTTTATGTTTAAATAATTATTGTGTAAGTGTACAATGAGTGTACTATACACCATTGTATTTTATTTTTAAATCTAATATATTTACATATTATAGTTTGTGATTTTATACATCTCTATCTGGCTGCCGTCGCGTCATCCAGGTGGATGCTGCACACTGGTGGTGGATGAGGAGATCCCCCATTGTGTGTAAAAGCGCTTTGAGTGCCCAGAAAAGCGCTATATAAATGTAAGGAATTATAATTATTATTATTATCTATCACCCACCAAAAAAAGTGTAATAAAATAAAATAAAATAAATTAAAATAAAATATAATATAATATAATATAATATAATATAATAAAATTTAATATAATATAATTAATATAATATAATATAATATAATATAATATAATATAATATAATATAATATAATATAATATATGCAATAATATTATATACAATAATAAAATAAAAAATAAATAAAATAAAAAATAAATAAAATATAATATAATATAATATAATATAATATAATATAATATAATATAATATAATATAATATAATATAATATAAACCTATGTTCAATATATACATTATACAATACCACAACAATAAAATTAATAAAATAATTAATAAAGAAAAGAAAAGAAAACTTTTGATAAAAAAGAAAGTAGTCTGGGAAAAAATAGTGAACAAAAAATATATTTACTGTTAATTATAAATAAAGAAATATTGTTGTTTTATTGTTTAAACTATTGATTTTATTTCATAAATATTATTGTTTTTATTTAATTACACTAATAATATCTATTATGCTAGTTAAATATAATATTAATTGCAAATATAAAATTATTATTAAAAAAAAAAAAGTAATAAATTAATATTGCTGTCTCCAACCTGCTTGGAAGCAGAAGGACGCGTTCCCCATGGAGATGTTGTTGTTCTGCTGTGGTGCAGTGGTGTGGTCTGAGTGCTGGCGCGGGCCGCAGGGGTCGAGCTGAGGTTGCGTGCGGTTTAGGAAAGGCATAAAGTCGAACCCTTGATCTGAATGAAACTGATTAACAGCCAGAAGACCGAGAGGAGACGAGAGATTCCTCAAGCTGAGGGCCAGAGCATCTGAACTCCCGTAAACCATGCTGGAGTCCACGAAGGCAGTGATGGCGTTCAGCTGCTCCCGCTGGCCGAGAGGAGAACTGCAGCTCGGGGCAGAGCGGAAAAACGCCATGCAGGACTGAGTGTGTGAGCGAGGGTCCGACAGCGGGATCTGAACAGGAGGAGAAGAGGTTGAATAAACCATTTCATTATTTAGATATGATATGATTTTGCTTTCTCACAGTTTAATGAGGTGCTGGAGTATGAGCGGATTCACTGACTTCAGGACAGGGAATTATTGGGAAAATAAGGATTGGGTGTGGGTTATCAGTCCTTTTGACAACACTATTGCACACACATACACACACATGCTCACGAAACACACAAACACATGCACACACACAAACAAAAACATGCACACACATAAAAACACACAGACACAGGCAAACACACATAACCCCTCCCCCCACACACACCTGTATGGGGAAGCAGGGTGTGTCAGTGCTGCAGGTGCGAGTGCAGTCGGCTCTGGTCCTGAAGGCTGCAGTGCTGGGACTCTGCGGTGTTAAAGTCAGGTCGTGGTCGATCCACTGACCCCACTCCACCAGCAGGTGTGACAGAGAGCCGTCCAGAGTGATGTTCCCGTTCTGAGTGTACAACACCTCCTGAGACACACGCCGCACCTGCAAAATAAAAACATCTCAAACACTGTAATAAGCAGTGTCACTTTCATTTAGCTGCTGTATTTCTATGCATTAGTGGCATCAAAACAAATTGCTAATGTATTTTTTTAATTTGCTGTTGTAAATTTAAAATAAAGCATTCAAATTAAAAGAAAATGCACATATTAGAAGATATTATGTTTTTTTGTGCTATTTTTTTTTTGCTATTTTCATTACACTGCATATATATATAATATATATATATATAAATACACACAGCTGAAGTCAGAATTATTGGCCCCCCTTTGATTTTTTTTTTTTTTTTGATTTTTTAATATTTCCCAAATGGTGTTTAACAGAGCAAGGAAATGTTCACAGTATGTCTGATAATATTTTTTCTTCTGGAGAAAGTCTTATTTGTTTTTCTTTCAGCTAGATTAAAAGCAGTTTTTAATTTTTTAAACACCATTTTAAGATCAATATTATTAGCCCTCTTTGAGCTATATATTTTTTCGATAGTCTACATGACAAACCATAGGTATACAATAACTTGCCTAATTACCCTAACCTGCCTAGTTCACCTAATTAACTTAGTTCAGCCTTTAAATGTCACTTTAAGCTGTATAGAAGTGTCTTGAAGAATATCTAGTCTAATATTATTTACTGTCATCATGACAAAGATAAAATAAATCAGTTATTAGAGATGAGTTATTAAAACTATTATGTTTAGAAAAGTGTTGAAGAAATCTGCTCTCTGTTAAACAGAAATTGGGGGAAAAATAAGCAGGGGGGCTAGTAATTCAGGGGGCTAATTATTCTGACTTTAAATGTATATACAGTGCTCAGCATAATTGAGTACACCCCATTTTGAAAATGAATATTTTATCCATTTCTCAGTAAATATAGGCAATGTATTCTGGTGCATTTAAACTAAACAGATTTATTAAACAGATAAATTTATTAAAATAATGTTTTAGTCACCACACATATTTAGAAATTGAAAGATAATACAATTAAATTCAAGCAAAATATTGCAAAACAAAATTACAACCTAAACAATTTCAACTAAATTGTAATTTTTTTTGTTTCTCTGGAGTTTTCCTCTTTTTTAAATTTGTAAATTATAAATTACATATAAATTTGGCTGTAATAGTTTTTGGAGCGTTATCGTAAGTTATTATGTTAGATAAGCTCCAGATTTGGCTTCAGTACTGACTAATCTAATATATATGCACAAATCTAATATTGTAAAACTTCCTATTAAAACTATGAATTTAAAAGATTTGTGAGGGGTGTACTTATATATGCTGAGCACTGTATGTATGTATGTATGTATATATAAATGGTACTAATATAACAGAAATTGCACACAAAACAATTAATGTTGCAAATGTTTTTCATTAAATTATACATTTTCTTTGAATTTTATGATTGCAAAAATAAAAATAAATATTTTATATAAATAAAGTAATATTATTTATATATTATAAAAGCAATTAAAATTAATGTAAAATTTAATAGAAAAAAATTGATTTATTAAACAATACTTGATACAATATTATATTATGTTATTATTTAAAGTAATATTGGTCTAAATAAATAATAATAAAACATTAAATAAAATAAAATATTTTTGCATGCAATATAAGCAATATTACCATCTGAGGTGTGTTTTAATTTAAATGAAGTCTTATTATTGCTCTAGGATTTCTTGCTATTATAAATCACAAGTTTAAAATAACAAAGTTATTTTAATTATCTCATAATATGAAGAATACATAATATCTAGTCAGTTTGTAATGTTCCTTTTTTTACAATATGCACATTTACACTACATGTATTGTATTATGCATGTAATATTGCATTATAGACATTAAAAAATACAAAGTGTGTTTAACAACTGCACATGCATTAAAAAATATTAACCCAAATGTTTCTGTCACACTGAATTTGAAACTGCAGAAGAGAATCAACAATAGTTATATTTTTACATTTATAACAGCGAGTAGTTAATTAGGGACAGCTGTCAGTCTTACGGGGGGCAGTGTGTGGTTGTGGTAGGTGTGCTGTGGGCTCCAGCCTCTCGGGGCCCCTCGGGGGTCCTCATACTGCGGGGAGAGCCAGCGGGCGTACGGGGTGTTAGCTGCACCCCACTGAGGGTTCTCCCTGTCAAAGTAAAAAAAAAAACATTTTACAAATATTGCTGAGCAAACAAATATTTTTTTCCAAAATATGTTTTTTGGGTTTTGTTTGAACTTAAGAACAAATTAGAGAGAAAAAGAAAAAGTTTGAAATATTGACACTTCAGGAATCAAATAATTGGTTAAGAAGGTGAGAATAAATACACAACTAGATTATTAAAGTTCGTCAAAACAAACTTTGAGGCTGGCTTGACGAAGCCTGTTGATAACAGTTTATTTAGTTTAAAACAGTTTGAAAAAGTAGGTACGGGCGGACGGTTGTTTATAGATAGATAGATAGATAGATAGATAGATAGATAGATAGATAGATAGATAGATAGATAGATAGATAGATAGATAGATAGATAGATAGATAGATAGATAGATAGATAGATAGATAGATAGATAGATAGATAGATAGATAGATAGATAGATAGATAGATAGATAGATAGATAGATTAAAGGAGTTTGAAAAAGATATGGATGGATGGATGGATGGATGGATGGATGGATGGATGGATGGATAGATGGATAGATGGATAGATGGATAGATGGATAGATGGATAGATAGATAGATAGATAGATAGATAGATAGATAGATAGATAGATAGATAGATAGATAGATAGATAGATAGATAGATAGATTAAAGGAGTTTGAAAAAGATATTGATGGATGGACGGATGGATGGATGCACCGTGCACCGATGGATGGATGGATGGATGGATGGATGGATGGATGGATAGATAGACAGACAGACAGACAGACAGACAGACAGACAGACAGACAGACAGACAGACAGACAGACAGACAGACAGACAGACAGACAGACAGACAGATAGATAGATAGATAGATAGATAGATAGATAGATAGATAGATAGATAGATAGATAGATAGATAGATAGATAGATAGATAGATAGATAGATAGATAGATAGATTAAAGGAGTTTGAAAAAGATATTGATGGATGGACGGATGGATGAATGGATGGATGAATGGATGGATGGATGTATAAATAGATGGAGCGGTTGGCTGCTGGCTTGTCTGAGTTGAATGAGCTCAGCTATTAGTCTGTAGGACAGTCTGATGCAGAGTTATGAGCTCACAAAGTTTGATCCAATGTTAAGTCAATGACAATCTTTTGAATGGGAGTCTATGGGACAGTTTCTAGGGTCCAAAAGTGATTACATAATTATAATAAGATTACATAAATTCAAATAATAACAATGCATTATTAAAAATAATAACAACAACAAATGTTCGATGCACATTTTTGTACATTGTATTCCACAGCTTTCCAGTGTGTTGTTTTGTCTTTTGCTGGTGAAACAAAATCTGCAAAGTCTGAGTCTGGTGGGAGCACTTTTAGCTTAGCTTAGCATAGATCATTGAATCGGATTAGACCATTAGCATCTCACTCAAAAATGGCCAACGAGTTTAGATAATGTTCCTATTTAAAGCTTGACTGTTGTGTGGTTACAATTATAGACATATAATGTACGGCTGTACAGTAAAGCCTGATTTATACTTCTGCGTCAGGTGACCGGCGTAACCCACGGCGCAGGCAACGCGCGTGGCTGTGCATTTATACTTCTGCGCGCTGTCTCTGTCGGTCTGCATTAAACTTCCGAAACGCTAGTGGGCAGTCAGGTGTTAATGTTCCTCGGTGTCGAGTTTCTTCTCTGCTTTTTTGCTTTTCCTGAACACTTCCGGGATGTACAAGTGGCTCAAACTCGTACATTTTGAGGCAGGAACCGGCGGACGTGCAACAACTTTAACTATGAGGTAAACACAAAACAAAACTTTCCATCCGGAGCTCCTTCACGGGACTCCACACTTGTAAACAATCGCTCCATCAGGCTCGCACCATTCGCGCGGCTCTCGGTCCCGCCCAGACTCGTCAGCGTTACCAAGCCAACCAATCACAGAGCTTACGCTACGCGTCGTTGCAACGTGTAGTTACATTTTTTGAGAGGTGCACGTCAGTGACGGCGATGGCCACGGCGAAGGGCTATGCGTCAGCGCCATAGCATATGCCGACATTTGACGCAGAAGTATAAATCAGCCTTAACGTGTCGTCTGTTTGTTTTGGTTGTCTTCATTTTAATGGTTTCGTGATGATGCGATGGTGTGCTTTATCTGCCTGATTCCCGATGAAGTGGGCGGGTTGTGTGGCGTTTGATTCGGGGGACGTTCTGGGGGTGGGGTTTGCGTGATGTGCTGTGAGCTCCAAGCCAGACAGGGAAACGCGACATGATTTCGGCCTTACTGCTCAACCTCCTGGGCAATTGGCCTGGCCCGATAAAAGCCCTGGCTCGCACTGGCCCAACAGTGGAAATGCGGCTATTGTGTACTAAGACTGATGGAAAATGAAAAGCTCCTATATGCCGATGTTAGGGCTGAAAAATAAACATGTTCAGCTGGAGCAACATTTACTACACAGAGCCAAAGTTCTCTACCAAACTACGCTAAACATCGTAAGAGATTTCATCATGTGACGGTCAAATCAGAAATAATCATTCTGCAATGTTGACTGTTGTTTGCGTAGCTTCACTGTAAACTACGACCTTTTGTAGTAATTGCTGCTAATGGTAAACCTGAAAGCATGTGCAAATACCACATATAATGATATTTTTACTCAACTCACTCTATAGCTTCAGTCGAGTGTTTACAATAAATTCTTCTGTGAAATGATGTGTTTTTTTACTCAGAATATAGCATGCAGCATATTTCACACCGTTATAATAAGCAGTGACAAAGGCTTTGAATCAATATATACTTTATTATCAGGAAAATTATAAGAAGAACTCCATAAACCCCCACTGTGCACCATTTCAGCCCTATACTGTCAGTATCAGATGTCGTAATTAAACCAGTGTTATATGTGTGTTACCTGTTGTTGCAGTGTCCTGTGATGGTGCGGTAGCGCTTGGACAGACAGTCAGATTTACACACCGGTCTCTTCATCTCTGCTGAGCAGCCGGTGGCCTGCAGGATGGTCTCCATGTCTTCTGCGCTCAAGAGCTCTGAAACACACACAGAGCATATTAATATGGTTTTAGGATCATGCGTTTATTTACGATGTTTTGGTAATTGCACAAATAGCTATAAATAAAATAATTAAATTAAAAAATGCGACACGGTGGCTCAGTGGTTAGCACTGTCGCCTCGCAGCAAGAAGGTCGCTGGTTTGAGTCCCGGCTGGATCAGTTGGCATTTCTGTGTGGAGTTTGCATGTTCAAAACATATTCTGAATAAGTTGGTAGTTCATTCCGCTGTGGTGAACCCTGATGAACAAAGAGACTAAGCCAAAATTAAATTAAATTAAATTAAATTAAATTAAATTAAATTAAATTAAATTAAATTAAATTAAATTAAATTAAATTAAATTAAATTAAATTAAATTTAAAATATTTACCATTAAATATAAGCACTATTAACATCTGCGATGTGTTTTAAATAACAAAAAATAAAATGTAAAATTATAATTAAAATTAAATATATTTTTAAATATCTTAAATTTTAAATTAAGCAATAAGCCATATTAACATGCATTGTGTGTTTATTGAATTAAATTAAATAAGAAATTGAAATAAAGAAGAAAAAATAAATTATTTTACACTAAAATTAGCAATATTAACATCCGTGGTGTGTTTTAAACTAAATAAAATTAAATTAACTGTATAATTATAATTGAAAGAAAATAAAACAATTTAATTATGTTAAATAAAAAAAAATAATAAAACATTTTACATGAAATACAAGCAATAATAACATCCGCGGTATGTGTTTTAAATTAACTAAAATTAAATAGACTGTACAATTATAAATAAAACAGAAATAATTATTATAAAGGAAATAAAACAATTCAAATATTTTATATAAAATAAAATTAAAAATAAAATAGTGTTTATCATACAAGACTTCTGTACTGTACCGCTGAGGTCGGGTTTGTCCATGGAGTGTGTGTAAACCATCTCCCTAATCAGCTCCACCGTGTTGTCCAGAAACTCTGCAGCTCTGATGTGGGCTTTGGTTTTGGGGCCGGTTTGTTTAAACAAAGCCAGCAGGTCATTGGGTCGAACAGAACCCTCTGACAATGACATTTTCATCCTGATGAACAAGAAACAAGACACTAGTTGACACTAAACTGACCTCAGATCAGCAATGCTTTAATGTATGGTCTTTTTAAAGGGGACCTGTTATGCAAAAATGACATTTATAAGGGGTTTAAACACAGTTGTGAAGCAGCAGTCTGTGAATATAAGCAGCTTCTAATGGTAAATGGTGTATTAATTGTATTTTTTATAGTCAGACTTGATTTAAACAGTCTGCAGAAACTTTGATTGACATTCTGCCTTTGTATGTGTCATCAAAGGGAGAAAGCTCCGCCCACAAGTGAACATCTCTCCCTCATTAGCATAGGACTCTGGTCTTGTATTTAAATCTGCCACCTGGCCAACACACAGGCACTTATAGCTCCGCCCTCTTCTGAAAAGAGCACAATCTCATTTGAATTTAAAGGGACAGTCACCAAAAAACCCCATTTAGGATCAAAGCCTAAAAAGGTCAGTTTCAGAGAGTTATACAACATTATTTATGTGATATTTTGAGCTTAATCTTCACACACACACACACACACACACACACACACACACACACACACACACACACACACACACACACACACACACACACTCTAGAGACATCAGAAACTTATTTTACATCTTGTAAAAGGGGGATAATAAAGTCTCACCTGTCAGTAGTGTGTGCGTATGCTGCGTCGGTCAGCTCTCTGGCTCTGCGTAAAGCTTCCTGAATAAAACCAGATCCCAAATACACTAGAAGAAACAACAGAATTCTGTCCTTTCAGTTCACTTCTGAAGCTGATTTGCAATATATCACGAAATCAAAACATCCTATTGTGAATTTTATACAGGCATGTCAGCTGTCTGTATACTATGGAGGAGTAAACACATGCACTTAGATACGGTATCTTATTTCTCTTTTAAAAAATGTGTGAACCAGTTTTGGTACCTGTTGCATTCTCGGGGGGAAAGTGAGATGTAGCAGAGAGCGGCAGACATGAGATGACGAATACAGACAGAATCAAGCATGAGAAAGTTTCCTGCAAGAAAGATCATGTGCTGATTGTCAATAAATCAAGCAGTTCACTTCAGATTTATGTGTAGAACAAAAAATATATTGTTTAAAGACAATATTTATTTATAGTAAATATATTGATGTGATAAAAACAGAAGTAATATATATTATAATATATAGTAATATATATATTGTGTGTGTGTGTATATACACGTGCTGTCATCATGGCAAACACAAAATGATTGAGTTATTCGAAATGACTTATTAAACTATTTAATTAAAAAATTAGTTATTCAAAATAATTTATTAAATTATGAATTAAATTATATTTATATTTCTCTCTATTAAAAACCACTTGGGAAATATAAAATTATCTAATAATGTAAACAAAAATGTTTTAAATAAAATTTATTGAAATTAAAATTAATAATAAGAAAATAAAAACATTTTTAGAAAATTATAAAAAATATTATATATATATATATATATATATATATATATATATATATATATATATATATATATATATATATATATATATATATACAGTTTTAGTCAGAATAACTAGCCCACTTGAATTGTTTAATTTTTCCCACCATTTCTGTTTAAAAGTGAGAAGATTTCTTTGACATATTTCTTATCATAATAGTCTCTAATAACTGATTTATTTTATCTTTGCCATGATGACAGTAAATAATATTAGACTAGATATTCTTCAAGACACTTCTATACAGCTTAAAGTGACATTTAAAGGCTTAACTAGGTTTATTAGGTGAACTAGGCAGGTTAGGGTAATTAGGCAAGTTATTGTATAATGATGGTTTGTTCTGTAGACTATAGGGAAAAAAATAGCTTAAAAGGGCTAATAATTTTGTCCCTAAAATGGTGTTTAAATAATTAAAAACTGCTTTTATTCTAGTCGAAATAAACCAAACAAGACTTTCTCCAGCAGAAAAAAAATGATCAGACATACTGTGAATATTTCTTTGCTCTGTTAAACATCATTTGAGAAATATATAAAAAAAGAAAAAAATGAAAGGGAGGCTAATAATTCGGACTTCAACTGTACATACACTACCAGTCAAAAGTTTGGGGTCAGTACAATTGTGAAATGTTTTAAAATAAGCTTCTCCTGCTCACCAAGGCTGCATTTATTTAATAAAAAATACAGAACAAATTATGAAATGTTACTGCACTATAAAATAACTGTTCAAAAGTATTTAATATTTTAGTTTAATAGTTTATTCCAGTGATTTTAATGGTTTTTCAGCTTCATTACTCTTCATTAAATTTCATTTAAAACTAAATAAAATAAGTAATAAATAAATATTTAATAAATAAGTGTTAAACAATTAAAACATTTTTTACATTTAATAAATGCAGCCTTGCTGAACAGAATAATTGTATATAAATTATTAAATAAAATTAATAATAATAAAAAAAAACTAATCCCAAACGTTTGACCAATAGTATAGCTGAAGTTAGAATTATAAGCCCCTTGTTTTAAATATTTCCCAAATTATGTTTAACAGAGCAAGGAAATGTTCACAGTATGTCTGATAATATGTTTTCTTTTGAAGAAAGTCGTATTTGTTTTATTTTGGCTAGAATAAAAGCAGCTTTTAATTTTTTAAAAACATTTTAGTCAAAATTATTAGCCCCTTTAAGCAACATTTTATAAAGTTGCTGAAAGGGGCTAATAATTCTAAAAGAAAATAATAATTCTGACTTCTCAACTGAATATATGTGATAAAAACAGTAGTAATATATTTTGTGTGTGTGTGTATACATATACATATACCTATGTGCTGTTATCATGGCAAAGCCAGAAGAAATTAGTCATACAAAATTATTTATTAAAATATAAATTAAATTATATTTGTATTTCTGTCCATGAAACATCCCTTGGGAAATATTTTTTAAAATTCTAATTTTTTTTTTATAAAATTTTAAATAATAAAATTTATTGAAATTAAAATGAATAATAAAATAAATATTAAAAATTTTTTTGAGAAAATAATTATATCCATATACATACACGCAGACATTAAATATGAAGAACATAGTTTGTACTGTACAGTTCTTTTGATAAACAAAATATTTAATAGTGATATTATTTTGTTTATATATTTATTACGCATATATGATACCAATGAATTATTTTTTATAAAATTTACACACACACATACACAATTATTTGACAAACAATATTACACTAAATTAATAAGT